>NC_066547.1:4506959-4564459 GCF_024679095.1 Eriocheir sinensis | reverse complement strand
TAATTCTCTTTTTGGTCTTGATAATTAGTTAATGTGTAAAGCGGAAGCGTATGAGAGTACTAACCATAAGGCGAACTGAAGCAACACGAAGCAGGAAGCAAAATTTTCACATAAAGGTTGTAGCAATATCATATTTTTCAGGCCTAATGGACACCCGGTAAATTATCCAGCGGTATATGATTAAATAAACGGAGGTGAGAGTTTATTTGTTCTCTTATTATTTAACCCGGCAACAGCGACTAATTAAAATGCGTGCACACTCTCATTTGAATCCAATTTGCATCTTCAAAGGAGCAACACCTGGCAGAACGTAATGTTGCTGTATCGCGTAATTAAAAGAGCGCCATTACGTATGCGTGTAATCATTAGAACAACAACAGCAGGCCCGTTTTCTTTGTTGCTGCTGTGTGCGAGGGGTAACTATTCCCACCTCAGGTTGTCTTCTTTTCCTTCTTTTTCTTTGTTGGGGGTGAGGTCAGGTGGTTGTTGTGAGTGCATAGCGAAGACTGAAGCATTAGAACAACAACAGCAGCTCCGTTTTCTTTGTTGCTGTGTGCGAGGGGTAACTATTCACACCTCCGATAGTCGTCCTTTTTTTGTGTGTGTGGTACGGGTCAGTGTTTGTTGTGAGTCTACAGCGAAGGGTTAAAACGTTTGTGCTAGTTATGTTAATCGTGTTCTTTGTGAGGAGCCTGAAGATTATTTTAAATCCGTCTATTGTTGTGCATTGTAAGCGATGATTTAGTGGGCGGTTGGGACTGACAAGGGTAAATAAGAGTGACAAAAAAGTCGTACAGTGAGGGCACTCTTTCCTCCCTGTCCCTCCTCCCTCGCTCTCACTCCTTCCCTCCTCCTCCCCTTCTTTCTCTCCCCTTTTCCCTCTTCCTTCCTCTATTCCTATATATTTTCCTATTCCTTTCCACTCCCTTTATCCCGTCTCTTCCACTCCTTCTTTTCCATCCTTCTTGTTTCTCCCTTTCCTTCCTCTTCATTCTCTCTTTCCTCTTCTTTTCCCATCCTCTTGACCTTCCACTTTTATTATCTAATCTGTCTCCACCAACTCCACATCCACCTCCTCCTCCTCCCTGTCTCTTCCCCATCCTCCTCTCCTTCTTCCCGTCCTTTTCCCTCTCCAGCTTCACCACCTCATCCGTCCCTTTCTCCCTCTCCTCTCCTCTCCTCCTTTCTATCCCTTCCCTCTCCAACTCCTCTACCTCCTCCCAGACCCTTACCCATTCTCCTTACCTCCTATCTGTCCCTCCCAGGTAAAACTTCAACACCATCACCTTGTCCCTTCTTCATGCTCCTCTCTTCCTCCCTGTTCTCATCCTCCCCCCATCCTCCTCCCCTCTCTCTCCTCCCTCGTAATGTTTGGCAGCCCACGCGTTATTTACAGGCGCCCGGGATCACGGTGACAGGGAACGGATCGAAGGCAGAAAAGTTTGCCCCCAAAACTCCCGCATGTCAAACTGGCGATGCGGAGGTGAGAGTTTATACATTATTGTGCGAAGTTTTGGAATTGCTGATTATAACCTAACCCAGTGTCAAGAAGAACGATATCCTCTTGAGTAATGTGCTTGGGTGTATCAAAGGACAGTTAAGGTCAGCAGTAAGGGCCACCTGAGCACACCTTTACCTGAACCTAATTACGCTTCCCACAGCACAAAAAACACACACATAAAGCCAGGAAAGATGCGTTATACCCTCCTAAATTGGGTGTTAGGGCAGCAAAGAGCAACACAAACCAACACAAATGGCCTGGACACTATTCCTCTTCTTTCTCCGCCCATTCTACTCTTCCCTCTCTTTTCCGTCTTTTCACACACACAACGTCAAGAAACACTCACGCAGTCGATACAGATGGTACATGCTATTCTATATTTGATGTCTGGGAAGCAAAGGGCAACACAAACTAACACAAATGGCCACGCGCAACCCTTCAGATCCCAGCTTAGCAAATCATGATGCAGCCCAGCGCGGGATATATCTGACAAATTAATATTGAGGAGGGATAAAGTACGCGAGTCGGGCATGTGGGCGAGTCGTGTCTCGCTCCTGTCCACTGAAAAGGATTTGCTTGGAAGACGACTAATGAAGCGAGATTATGTATTTAAGGAAGCCAGGAGATGCAGCTGAAGTGAACGCGTGGCTTGTTAATTCGAATAATCTTCAACTTCGAGGTATGAGGGGAGACTGTCCTTACCATTTTGTTGCTGATTTGTTACTGGTGTGATTAGCTTGAAAGACGAGTAAGAAAGCGCTTTGATGTGTTTAAGGAAGCCAGGAGATGCAGGTGAAGTGAACGCGTGGCTTGTTAATTCGAATAATCTTCAATTTCGAGGTATGGGGAGAGATTGTCCTTACTATTTTGTTGCTGATTTGTTACTGGTGTGATTAGCTTGAAAGACGAGTAAGAAAGCGCATTGATGTGTTTAAGGAGGCCAGGAGATGCAGGTGAGGTGAACGCGTGGCTTGTTAATTCGAATAATCTTTAATTGCAAGGTATGAGGAGGGATTATCCTTATTTTTTTGTTGCTAATTTGTGGATGATGAGGTTTAGAGGTCAGAGATGCGGTTGAGGAGGACGAGATGAGACTTAATTGGACATCATCTTATTCGAAGTGTGATAAGAGGCATTGGTGTTACGTTGGTTGCCGATTTGGGGATGATGAGTGTTAGAGGTCAGAGATGCGGTTGAGGAGGACGAGACGAGACTTAATTGGACAACATCTTATTCGAGGTGTGATAAGAGTGGTGATGTTACATAGCTGTTTTGACCGTCCCGTCGCTGGCGTGTGGAGTAAAGGAACCTCAGCGTTCGACCTTGTTACCGGTGATTGTCTGAGGAAAAGAGCGGTGTCAGTGGCTCAGTGGTATGCAGTTTTCGACTCGTAAACTAGAGGGACACATGTACACACCCCACACGAGGCAATTTCTTAGTGAGGGATGGGTAGATGCAGTTGTTTTCTAATCATATGTATTTTTTTTCATTATCCCATTAATTACATTTTGATGAAGGAATGTGCGGAGGTAAACGATGACAAAGTAAAATAGATACCGCCGACGAAAAAGAAGACGAAGTAATTATTGAGCAGTGAGATAATGATGGAAAGAAAAAAAGGAAAGGGGTAAATAAGCGATGATGAGTAATGTTAAAAATACGAAACAAATTATCTAACAGGAAGAAGTGCATTAAGAGGACGATGAAGAGAACGATGATGAAGAGAACGGCAATTCGAAAATATAAAATAAAGAAGAGAACCACACACGAGAGAACAAATTACATGCGTGTGTGTGTGTGTGTGTGTGTGTGTGTGTGTGTGTGTGTGTGTGTGTGTGTTTGCTTGTTTGATTGTGTGTGTGGGGGGGTGGGTGGGGGGGGTGAGGGCCGTGGCGAGTAAAGAGAATAACTAACCAGACAGTGTGTATTGTGGCCCCGTGATGCAGCCTGTGTGTGTTTGTGTGTGTGTTTTACGGCAGGATAATCGGATTTTACGAGTCGGTAAAGGTTGATCCTGATGCGCGGCCTGATGATATGACGCGGCTGATGTTGCTGATGCTGATACTAATACTAACTCTAATAATAATGATAATAATAATAATAGCATTTCCAGGTTTTGTCTTTGCTCTTGATAGTCATAAAATGCTTTGAAAATACGTAGTGAGAAAGATAACGTGAGCATTATCATAGCACAGTCGTTTTGGAAATTGTAATTGCGTGTGTGTGTGTGAGAGAGAGAGAGAGAGAGAGAGAGAGAGAGAGAGAGAGAGAGAGAGAGAGAGAGAGAGAGAGAGAGAGAGAGAGAGAGAGAGAGCAATAAAAAAAAATCATAAAATCTACATTACACTAACAATTCTTCTATATAAGTAAAAGTAAATGCATGCAAAACTCCCTCTCCTATTTTCGCTCTACCTGTCCCCTAAACACACCTGCCCCCTGCCAATCAACGCTAATTCCAGGTGATAAT
Organism: Eriocheir sinensis; assembly: GCF_024679095.1. NCBI lineage: Eukaryota > Metazoa > Arthropoda > Malacostraca > Decapoda > Varunidae > Eriocheir > Eriocheir sinensis. Next base: position 4,560,491 of record NC_066547.1, on the reverse strand, counting down.
ACCTTCCCCGTGTACACTCTGGTTATTATAGATTACCATTCTCTCTCTCTCTCTCTCTCTCTCATCACCTGTAATCTCCATCCTTCCTACCTGTCTTTCGTCCCTGTCTTCACATAACAACATACACTTATTTTGCCCTCCGTATTACCTGCCTTCCTACCTACGTATCGCTAATGCAATCCTTCTTCTTATTATTTTACTTTATTTGTGTGTTTTTGTGCGACTCCAGTGTGTGTGTGTGTGTGTGTGTGTGTGTGCGTGTGCGTGTGCCCCCGAGCGAACGCTGGTGTGCTTATAAGCTTATGAATACATTTGCCTTAATCAGATGTGTTGTCGGGGAGAACAAGGGTCAAGGGACTGGGCTGTTCCATTAAGGTTGTTTTGGAACCTCAGTTTATGCCCGGGAAAAATGATACGCATGAGAGAGAGAGAGAGAGAGAGAGAGAGAGAGAGAGAGAGAGAGAGAGAGAGAGAGAGAGAGAGAGAGAGAGAGAGATGACTGAATGAATGGAAAAGAGAAAGGAGAAAAATAAAATAAAGGAAGGAACTACAGAGAAAAGAAGAGAAAGAGGGTATGAAAGAAAGAGATAAAGAAAAATGTATATAGGGAAAAAATGAGAAAAGAAAGGAAGAAACAATAAAGGAAAAGGCAGAAGAAAAAGTAGAAAATGAAAAAAAGTATTGCAAGAAGAAAGAAAACAGAAAAAGGAATAAGAAGAAAACGAAGGGGTGAGAGAGAGAGAGAGAGAGAGAGAGAGAGAGAGAGAGAGAGAGAGAGAGAGAGAGAGATGAGAATTATGTAGATTTTATCCTTCTCCTTTCCATTACCCTCATCACCACCCACCAAGCCATCGTCTATATTGCAATCATCCTGGGTTTTAACATCATCTCCATAATCATCGTGTTCGTTAGTTATATCTCCTCAGTTATTGTTAATCTCATTATTTTTTGCTCGTCATCTTTTACCAGCCTCCCTTTTTTTTGTCGTCATCCACAGTGGTGCTAAAACTCATGAATATTGCAATGCTGACGCCAGAATCACCTCTAACACCAAGCTCTTGCCATCATTTTCTCTCATGATGAATTATGTCAATAGACTGGAACAGAAAAAAAAATAAAGGGGGGGGGGGGGGGGGGGGGAACACGTGTGAAACGAGATAAATCTTTTCCCGACTTTTTGCGCCGAGATTTCTTCATTGCTTCCGTGTTGTGTGTCACCTCCTTTACCAAGCGGTCAGGACGTCTTAAAATACATTCCTGCGGTGAGCAATACAAGCCACGTGACACAACACACACACACTCATATATATTCTCTGTCTTTGCCGGGTGGTTGCCTGGGTGGTTAGGTGACTCACTGGGTGGCTGGGTGGCTGGCTGGGTGTCCGGTTCTGTATTGGGTTGCCTGGATGAGTGGGTGACTTCTTAAGAGGGTGACTGGCTGGGTGGCTGGCTATCTATTTGACTGGATGACTGACTGACTAAATGACTGGCAGGGTGGGTGGCTATCTATTTGACTGGATGACTGACTGACTAAATGACTGGCTGGGTGGCTGGCTATCTATTTGACTGGATGACTGACTGACTAAATGACTGGCTGGGTGGGTGGCTATCTAATTGACTGGATGACTGACTGACTAAATGACTGGCTGGGTGGCTGGCTATCTATTTGACTGGATGACTGACTGACTAAATGACTGGCTGGGTGGCTGGCTATCTATTTGACTGGATGACTGACTGACTAAATGACTGGCTGGGTGGTTGGCTATCTAATTGACTGGATGACTGACTGACTAAATGACTGGCTGGGTGGCTGGTTATCTATTTGACTGGATGACTGACTGACTAAATGACTGGCTGGGTGGTTGGCTATCTAATTGACTGGATGACTGACTGACTAAATGACTGGCTGGGTGGTTGGCTATCTATTTGACTGGATGACTGACTGACTAAATGACTGGCTGGGTGGCTGGCTGGGAGGATGCTTGGCTACCTAACTGTCTGACTCTTTGGCTGATTTGCTAACAGACTGGCTGAGTGGGTGAGTGCCTGGGTAATTGCCTAACTAACTGGGTGGCTGACGCACTAAATGACTGACTGGACGGAATGCTTTCTCCCTGACGCACTGCCTGGCTTGCTCGCTGACTGGCAGGCTTCATGAGTGGTCGAGTGGTCGGCTGCCGTGTTTAGCGGTGCCCCAGGATGAGTAAAGGCGCACCTGTGTTTTTACCTGTCAGCTGTCAACCCAGGGGCCGGCTAAAACACAGTGGCCGGCAGCGAAGCCTTTCCTCCCTCGGGCAACAGGTGTGAGAGACAAAGACAGACAGACAGACAGACAGATAGAGAAAATAAAGACCAGGAAGCAAACATCCATAATTCAGAATAAAAATTTCCGCAACAAGCAACACTCGCGAGGCCAAAAATAGAACAGTAAAAGAAACACGAGTGCAGGAGATGGAAAGACAGACAGACAGACAGAAAGACAGACAGAGAGACAGACCAAGAAACAAATATCCATGTATCAGAATAAAAAAAAATGCGCATACTCGTATAAACACCAACGCTCACGAAACTAAAAGAATCTAAATACTAAAAATAAAAGTAAATATTAAAAAAAGGCTAAAATAGATACACCGAATAACCCCGTGTCGGCAGCCAGCAGGAAAACTTAGGAGGAAAAGGAAGAAAGTGTTAAGAATGTTCACGCCTTTTCATATATTTTTGACGAGAAAGAAGGAAAAAAGAAAAAGTCGAGGGAACTATAAATGCCTCAGCGGGAACGTTGCGGCAAACTTTTAAGAACTGATCGTGATTGTGATGAGTGACGTGCTTTCTTATGATTGTGAGGGTGGTGGTGATGATGGTGATGGTGGTGGTAATGGTAGTGAAGCTGGTGATGGTGATAATGATGATTGGAATAGTGATGATAGTGATTGTGATGGTGGTGGTGGTGATGATTATGATGGTGATAGTGATGATAGGGGTAGCTATAGTAATGGTGGCAGTGGCAAGAACGCCTAGAGTGGTATTACAGATGGAAATTACTGTATGTCTGTGATGGTAATGGAAGTTAAATAATACGTATTGTGGTAGCTATGGCCATAACGGGTTGAGTGATGATGATGACGATGATAATAGCCATATAGAATTATAGATAGTCAAGAGAATAATGGAAGGCATAGTAACTCTACCTATACTATCACGATATTGGCGGACACGATTTAGCACGCCAGGTAAGGTAAAGTAAGGTAAGGTAAGTTAGGATAAGGCTAGGTAAGGAAAGGAAAGGGAAAGGAAGGTAAGTTAGAATAAGGCTAGGTAAGGAAAGGAAAGGGAAAGGAAGGGAATGTTTTAAGGCCAGGTAAAGGAAGGGAAGAGAAGAGCAGGGCAGGTACGATAAGGTAAGGTAAGGAAAGGTAAAGTGAGGTTAGGGAAGAGAAGGGAAGGTATGACCCGGTAAGGTAAGGTAAGGCCAGGTAAGACAAACACAGGTAACGTAAGATAAGGTAAAGTAAGGAGGTTAGAGGGGGGTGGGGAGAGGAGGATCAGGACAGGTTCAAGACGCCAGGTCGAACACGTGCTTACTTACGGTTATGGAGGAGCAGAACAAACAGGGCGAAGGCAATGCCCGGGACGCCTGGATCCCTGGTAACGAGGCCGCCGGAGGCACAGGTGTGAGAAACGCGGCAGGCAGGCAGGTGTGTGGGAGGGAGCGGGGTGAAGGAACGATGCTGAGGACCTGCTGTTGAGAGAGAGAGAGAGAGAGAGAGAGAGAGAGAGAGAGAAGAGGCGAAACAGAACTAGATGATTAAGAAGAAGAGAAGGAGGACGACAAAAAGAAGAAAAGCGAAGGGAAAAAAAAGAAAAGATAAACTGAGACAAATATAAGCAGGAGAAAGATTTATAGAGGATGAAAAGTAGAAGGAAAAAGAAGAAGAGAAGAAAGGAATGACGGTCAAAGAAGAGGAGTAAAGAGAAGGAGAGAGTATATATAACATTTCCCCATCACTTCCACACGCCGCCTAAGGCCATACAAAGACGAGGAGCTTGAGAAAACAAAGCCAGGAGGCAAAGAACATCCCTTCCTTCCCGAGAAGTGCGTGGGTGCCCCCTTGAGCTCCTTCCGCGGCGATGGACGGAAGGAGGTGAGGCGATGGAAGGAAGGAAGGAGGGAAGTGGAGGGAGAGAAAAGGTTAGGGAGGGAGGAGAAAGAAAGAAATAATAACAGGAAGAAAAAATGTTAGGGAGAGAAAAGCTGAAGAAGGGAGAACAAGGGTAGGTGGAAGGAGGTGATTCGTAGGAAGGAGGAAGGATGGAAGGAAGGAAGGAAGTGGAGGGAGAGAGAAGGTTAGGGAGGAAGGAGAAAGAAAGAATAATAACGGGAAGAAAGAATGTTAGGGAGAGAAGAAGAGCTGAAGAAGGGAGAATAAAGGAAGGTGGAAGGAGGTTAGGCGGAGGAAGAAGAAGGATGGAAGGAAGGAAGGAAGTGGAGGGAGAGAGAAGGTTAGGGAGGGAGGAGAAAGAAAGAATAATAACAGGAAGAAAGAATGTTAGGGAGAGAAGAAGAGCTGAAGAAGGGAGAATAAGGGAAGGTGGAAGGAGGTGATTCGGAGGAAGGAAGGAAGGAAGGAAAGGTTAGTGAGGGAAGAGAAACTTAAAAAAAAGGAAGGTTGTCGAAAGAAAGGGTGGTTAAGGAAAGAAAAAGTGAATAAGGAAGAAAAGGTGTACGAGGAAGGGAGGTAGAGTGGAGGGAGACCCTGAAAGGAGAATAGTGGAGGGAGGAAGGAGGTATACGGAGGCTTAGTGTCCTGGGAGGGAAGATTGGTAGGCGACAGGGAAGGAGACACGTGACAAGAGAAGGTAAATCTTGAAGGGGGAAGAGTTGAAGGAGAAGGAGAACAGGAGGAGGAGGAGAAGAGGAAGAGAAATGAAGGAGATGAGATACGAGGAGGAGGTTAGGTTAGGTTAGGTATGAAACGAAAGGAATTGTAATAAAAAGCTAAAAGAGTGAAGAACAGAAGGATGATGATGAAGAGGAGGAGGAGGAGAAGAGGAAGAGAAATGGAGGAGATGAGATACGAGGAGGAGGTTAGGTTAGGTTAGGTATGAAACGATAGGAATTGTCATAAAAAGCTAAAAGAAGGAAGAACAGAAGGATAATGATGATGAGGAGGAGGAAGAGGAGAACAAAGGTAAGAAAAAGAGCGAAAGGAAATTAGATTAGGTAAGGTTTGAAACGAGAGTAAACTTGATATATAAGACGGAAAGGGAGAAAAACAGAAAGACGAAAACGAAAGGAAGAAACAGCGAGAATCAGAGTAAAATTTCAGAGCGGTAAAGATATAGTACTAAAAGCAGGTAGAAGGGAGAACGGAAGGAAGGAGGTGAGGGCGGAAGGGAGGAACAGCAGGAAGAGAAAAGGTCAGTGGCGGGGAGACTGGCGAAAGGGAGAGGGGGGGGAGAGGGGCGAAAAGGGAGAGCGGAAGGGAGGGAGAATGAGATGCAAGAATGTGAGGAGAGTGTTTCGTAGCTGGAGAAGATGTTGTCTAATGCGGAAGAGGTGGGGCAGGCAAAGAGAGAGGACAAAGAATGTGCTAGACAGTTAGATAAAAGGGGGCGGAGAGAGGGAGGGAGGGGAAAGGAGGAGGGAGGGGAGAGGAAGAGGGAGAGGAAGAGGAGGGGGGGGAGAGGAGGAGAGAGGGGAGAGGAGGAGGGGGGGGAGGAGGAGGAAGGGGGGAGAGGAGGGGGGGAGAGGAGAAGGAGGGGGGGACGAGAAGGGAGGAGAGGAGGAGGGGGGAGAGGAGGAGTGGGGGACGAGGAGGGGGTGAGAGGAGGAGGGAAGGGCAATCTTTACCTCTTCCACTTTACCTTAGAAAAAAAATATCAATTGCACACATGAACAGAGTTAATCATCATCATCATCATCATCATCATCATCATCATCATCATCATCATCATCATCATCGTCATTTTACTGATTATGCTTTCATCAAAATATGTTAATGCCTTATGATACCCCCAGTAATTACACCTCTTATTGGACGAACACACACACACACACACAGAGAGAGAGAGAGAGAGAGAGAGAGAGAGAGAGAGAGAGAGAGAGAGAGAGAGAGAGAGAGAGAGAGAGAGAGAGAGAGAGAGAGAGAGAGAGAGAGAGAGAGAGAGAGAGAGAGAGAGAGAGAGAGAGAATTGTTTAGTCAAATGAGCTGAACGAAAATATATCACACTCCTCAATTTGACGAAATCGAAAAAAAAAATATGCTCCGTGATGAAAAGAGGATATTGATAATTGAATATATATTTTTTTTCTAATAACCGACTCACACACGCAAGCACACACGCACACACTTACACACATTTTCATGCAAATTGTTTTTTCCACTTTGCCGAAATCCAAATAATTTCGCATATTGTTTTATTTTATTTTTTTTCATAATCAGCTGTGACGGCTAAGTAAAAGGTTTTGAAGTGTTGCTAAATGACAGGTGTTGCCGAATGGGGGGGGGGGGAGGGGGGGGGCAGGGGCTGTCAGGTGTGTGTGTGTGTGTGTGTGTGTGTGTGTGTGTGTGTGTGTGTGTGTGTGTGTACTTATCTTTTACCCTTATAAGTTCTTGTTTAGGTTCCTACTACCCTTTAGTGTTTAGACAGATATGTTTAGTCAACGTGTGTGTGTGTGTGTGTGTGTGTGTGTGTGTGTATCAAGGTAACTGGGTACGTGCGCGGTTCCCCAGCGCAGGGTATTGTGACAAACAGGGCGTCGGGGAGGGTATCAGACAGGGTCTTAGCGTCAGGGTACGAAAGTGACGAATGACAGACGCTATATAATTATGTAACACTTTATCAGACCTCCTCCTCAGGGTAAACATGCATCTGACCTTTAATCTTCGCTCTTACACTACACGGCGGCACAATATTAAGACCCGGCAGACGGACGAAGGGTGGGTCAGAGAGTACCTTCTTGGGTCCGCGGTGGCAGTGACTCAGCTAATAGGTCCGCATTGTGTAGTAAAGGATAGGCACTCGTAAATTGCCTTGTGTTGGCTGAAGGTATCGAGACATCTGTACCAAGTTAGCCCTAGTGTCATATTCATTAACAATTCGGCGTCCACCTACACATATATATGACCCAACGTTGCCAGATTGTCGTATTCAGGATCTTATGTCTTATTGTCTCCTCAACTCCGCTAACTAGATTCATTCATAGTTATCATTGAAATGGTTAGTTTTTTTTTTTTTTTTCAATAGTCATGGGTCAGAAACTAGTAAATACGATGTTCTAAATACGATAATCTAGCAGCGGTGATGTGACCAGGCTTTGTAGGAGATTCCGGCATTTCCAGGGGGAGTTTTATGACCCTAGTGGTGGTGTGACCCTTCTTCTGTACCATGAACCTAAAAGAATCACTCATGAGAACCCTATTGATCTTTTTGGACTTTGGAAATAGTTGATGTGATAGTCGGAACTGTCTAAGAATACCAACCTTAGGCATTTTCAGGGGTGGTTTATGACCCTAGTGGTGGTTTGCCCCTTCTTCTGTACCATGAACCTGAAATAACACTCTTGAGAACCCAATTGATCTCTTTTTTGGCCTTTGGAAATAGTTGATGTGAGAGGTAGGAGCATCTAAGTATACCGACCAAGTGTGTGTATATAGTTCGTCGAGCGCCTCTCCAGCAGCTCTTCGGTCATAGTTATCGACTAATGGGTGCGGGTCATAGTCAGGCATTTATTAGTTATTTTAGTCTCTCTCGATATCTATCTTGAGTTACGGGTACACTGCGATACCTGGTGTGTGTGTGTGTGTGTGTGTGTGTGTGTGTGTCTGTGTGTGTGTGTGTGTGTGTGTGTGTGTGTGTGTGTGTGTGTGTGTGTGTGTGTGTGTGTGTGTGTGTGTGAGAGAGAGAGAGAGAGAGAGAGAGAGAGAGAGAGAGAGAGAGAGAGAGAGAGAGAGAGAGAGAGAGAGAGAGAGAGAGAGAGAGAGAGAGAGAGAGAGAGAGAGACAAACGGCTCCATGACAATAACGGGACAATATCGCTACCCCCCACTCTCCCCGACCGTGCCCCCCCCCTCCCCCTGACCCCCCCTCCGTCCCCCCCTGCCAGTTCCCAGCAGGTCCCAGCAGGTCATCCTCGTCCTCGTCGCCCCGGGTCGTCGTCTCCTGCTTACTGGGTCGGATTGGGTCCTCTAATTGGGTCCCTCCGCCGAGTCCTTTGCTTGGGTCTCCTCAATGGGTATTCTGATTAGGTCCGCTGAATGGATTTTCCGGACGGGGACTTCGAGTGACTGGCTGGGTGGGTGGGTGGGTCCGCTCGTGCTGTATTGCGCTTGGGTCCTTGATTGGGTCCGCCGGTGGGTCATGTGTCAGCTGGGTCTTGTGGCGGGAGTGGGAGTCTTTGAGTTGAATGAAGCCTCTTGGTGCCTCTCGATGCCTCTTGATTCCTCTTAAGAATCTCTATGGTCAGCTGATCTTTGCCTCTGATCCTGTTCCTATGGTTTGTGTTTGAGCGTCATACTCTTAAACATTTCTTGGCTCTCACATCCATTGGCACGGCTTTCGTAGAGGTTTTGTTAGTTAAATGCTCTTTGAATCTCTATGGTCAGCTGGTCTTTGCCTCTGATACTGTTCTTATGGTTTGTGTTTGACCGTCATACTCTTAAATATTTCTGGGCTCTCACATCCATTGGCACGACTGTCATAGAGGTTGTGTTAGTGTTTCCATGAGTAGTTTTATGAGACCCGTGATACTCTGACAAGACTTCTGCGCTGTGAACGTGAAAACACTCATCAGAACCCAACTAATCTCCTTTGTGGCCTCTGGAAGTGTCTGCTGTGAGAGCCAAAAGTGACTAGGAATACAGGTTTGAGTCCTCTTAAGTGGCCCATCTCTGTCGCTTTGTCGGATACGGAGTGAGGTAGTCTTTGCTTTCGATTCTGACTCCCGAAATTGACTTCTCTTTCGGGCATTCCTCTCCAATCTTTTTAGGGGCAGTAAGTAGCGGGCTTTTTTTATTACTGTTTTCTTTTTTTTGAAGCCCTTGATCTATCTCCTTTGCTGTAAAAAAAAATGTGTATGTTAAGTAAAAGAAGCGTTGCAGATGTCCTATTCAGTACTGACAGGCATACTTTAGAAATGTAAGAATGACATGAAAGATTATATGTGTAACTTAGAGTAATTTTGCTATATCTTTTAATAGTGGAAATGATTAATCGTATGGGTAGAGCAAAAAGTCTATCCGATATGTTTGCCTTTCATGAATACAAAAAAAGTTGATTATGTGTGTGAGGCAAAATGTTAAGTTGATGTTTTTTACCTTTAACTAATGCAAAAAAAGTTTATCCTGTGTGCGAGCCAAGGTCTTGATACGAGGTGTTTGGATTCTCTTGACAGCATACAAATATTTCTCTCCTCTCTTTCCGCTGATTTATTCACGCGGAAAGCAATAAGATGGGCGGCAAAGCTTATACATGTATTCAGTTGACGTTTGCGGTACGAGATCATCCCTCAGAACTCCCCCATCAAAAGCAGAATTCAATCCCCGTGCCTTTGACTCACAGCGGACTTACAAATAGCAAAGGAATACCTCATATTTTTCCCATTTCCCTACAGGTATAAAGGAAAGTCCAATAAAACGTAGAGCAAGATGGATAAACATTAATTCGACATCCGCGGCCAAAGATCAAACAGGAGAAGTAGGCAGATCAGATTCTTGCCCCACGTCGGCGTCTCTTTGATGTGATGCTCCTCGTTACGTGATGCAAAACGTGGCCTTCTGATGCCTCCCCCGACGTCTTCTTGCCTGTCTGCTCTTGTGCCTGGTTCACCTCTCCTCCTCCTCCTCTTCTTCCTCCTCGTCTCTAACCTTCACCTCTTCGCCTGACCTCTTATTCGTCTCGTTCTGTGTTCCTCTTTGTTTTCACTCCTCACTCTTAGCTTACTCTTCTTTGCCTCAACCTATCTCTATCTCGTTGTTTTCCTTCTTGTTCTCATTCCTCATTCTAAGCTCACTCTTAATTCCTCGTCTCATCCCTTCTTTATCTCGTTCTGTTTTCCTTCTTCGTGTCTCTACAATCTACACTTTTTTCTCTCTCTCTTTTTGCCTCCTCATTTCTTTCTTGTTGTTTTCCTTCTTGTTCTCATTCCTCATTCTAAGCTCACTCTTAATTCCTCGTCTCATCCTTTCTTTATCTCGTTCTGTTTTCCATCTTCGTTTGTCTACAATCTACACTTTTTTTTTTCTCTCGCCAATATCACTCCTCCTCTCCTCTCCTGTTTTCCTTCTTCGTTTCTCCACGCTTCTTTGTCCTTTATATTCACACTCTCAGCTTTTCCTTTTCATCCCCTAAATCATCTCTTTCCCCTCCTTACTTTCCCATTCTTCTTCTTTGCTTATCTCTTCGTTTTGCCTCCTTAAGCTTCACACTGTCTCGTCCATTCCTTGCCTCGGGCCATCTATACTCTTTTTCCTGTTTTCCTGTCTCGTTTTTCACTTGTTTTCACCCGTCAACCTCCTCGTCCCTCCTCTGTCCGCCATGTGTTCAATCCTCCTGTTCTCCTTCACACCGCCCTTTGCTTTCCTTGCCTTACATCGTCCTTACATCCGCTTGTTCTCAACCCTCACCTTTTTTTCCCTTCTGCTGTTATGTGTCAACCCGCCAGTTTCTCTCTCACCTCATTCCTTCTTTACACTCCGCCCTTTGCTCTCCTTCCCTTACATCCTTTTCTGCCAGCGTCCACCTTGTAGCTCTTTCATCTTTACTTATACCTGCTTGCTCCTCACCTGTCATTCCCTGCAAACTGGTCTTTCGCTTCTCTTCCCTTCCCATCCTTCACTTCTCACAGTTTAAGTCTCAACGTGACCTTTAGTTCATCGCCTCTCCTCAGCCGTTTGTCTCTTTTGCTTTCTCTTTCTTTTTCGCTAATCTTCGTATCTTCACCTCTCACCTTATGAACCTCTTCTCATCGTTGTGTTCCATCTTTCTTTCTCTTGTTTTCTTTCCTAATCTCTTTATCTTTACCTCTCACCATTCTTTCATTTCCCATTACTAACCTGTCATCATCCTTTTGTCTTTTCTGGTTTCTTTTTCTTCATTCTTAATCTTTCTGTTTTTACCTTATATTCATCACTGTTTTACCTTATGAACTTCTCCTTATCCTTTTCTCTCCTCTGTTTTCACTTTCTTCTTTTCTAATCTTATTTTCACCTGCTCATTTTTTTTCCACGAGATTCTCATCACCCTTTTCTCTCTTGTATTTTTTTTCTTTTTTTCATCTCTTTATCTTCATCTCTCACCCTTCTTCTATTTTACCTCCCGAAGCTCTCTTCCTCCTGTCGCCTTTGTTTTCCCTCTTTTCTTTCGTAATCTTCGTATCTTCCTTCTTCTTTTCCAACCTCTTTATCTTCACCTCTCACCCACCTTCCATAGCTTATATACGATCCTCTCCTCCTTATTCCTCCAGTGTTTCCTCTTTCTTCTTTCCTAATCGCCTTATCTCCACCTCTCCCCCATCTTGGATTTTACCTTACAAACCCGTCCCTTCTTATTTTCATCCTTACTCTCTGCCCCGTCCACGACCACTGTCTCATACCTCAACGGCCTGACCCTCCCTCCCTTCTGTACTACTTCATCAACGTGCTCTGTCTCCGCCCCTAGCCACCACGCCCTCCTCTTAGTCTCCTCCTCTTCAGCACTCCCTCCTCTCCCCTCCCTTCCTTAACCATTCCCTTACTTGTCTCGCCTCTTCGACTCTCGCCTAAGCTATTTGTTGTGTTCCTTCCTCCCTCGACACCTTCCTGCTTCCCTCGTGGCCGTCTGGGAAGGTGAGTTAATGCTCTTGTTATGTACTCTGCCTTATTTTTCTCCCTTCAGTGCCGTTCAGCTGAGTCTCCTGTGGCCTTGTCAAGTCTGCTGCTACCTTTTGTTACACGCTGGAGGACTCACTGACATTTTGCTTTATATCGGTGGTTAATGGGAGAAGCGCGTCAATGTTTTTTTTTTTTTTAATTGTGGAATGCTGGAAGGTTGACATTGTATATATTCTTTTCGTTGCCTTTTTATTTGTTCGTAAATGTCACTAAATGCTTCTGATTATTACCAACTTGTTTATTTATCTTCTCAATGTCGTTCAATGCTTTAATCATTCCCTCTGTTGTCAATCTTTATATGCCCTCTTCTTCGCCTTCCTGGTTATTGGGAAACGTCACTAAATGTTTCTCATAATTACCAACTTATTTATTTTTCCTCTTTAATTTCGTTCAGTTGTTTCAGTCGCTTCTTCCATCATTTAATCGCTATATGACTTCCGCTTCGTCTTCCTGGTTATTAAGAAACGTCACTAAATGCTTCTAATTACTGGCAACTTATTTATTTTTCCTCTTTAATTTCGTTCAGTTGTTCCAGTCTCTTCTTCTATCATTTAATCGTTATATGACTTCCGCTTCGTCTTCCTGGTTACTCGGAAAAGCCACTTCCTGCTCTTAATTGATCCTCAGCGTCTTTCTATTTCTTTACTCCAATATCATTCATCAGTTTCAATCGTTGCGTCAGCCATTAATCATCAAACAACCTCTGCTTCACCTTCTCAATGAATCCTTAACTGTCTATCTATTTTTTCATCACTGTCTTTTATCTGTCTCAGTCTCGCCCTCTTTACCTCTCCTTATCCTTTTCACTCTTCTGGTTTCTCTTTTTTTATTTTCTAATCGCCTTATTTTCACTTTACCATTTTTTCCCTTACGAGCTTCTCCTCTATTTTTCCATCACTGTCTTTCATCTGCTTCAATCTCGTACTCTTTCAAGTCTTCCTTACCTCCCCTTACCTTTTCGCTCCTGTTTTCTCATTTTTTTTCTTTTCTAATCGCCTTATTATCACATACTCATTTTTTTCACCTAACGAGCTTCTCCTCATCCATCCACCTGAAAAAAGTGTTTATTATAGCAAATCCTTGGACTCTTGCGACTTGTGAGAGGTAAGGCGACGTACTGATCATAATATTTACCGTCATTTTCATTATTTTCTTCTTTTAGCGTCATGCTCCTGCTTCAGTTACATGCGAACACTGTCAAGTCGTCCTCACCTCATACCTGGAAAGACTGACTAATTATAGCATACCTTTGAGCACCTTTGAATTGCGGCTCAGTGCTCATGATAGACACGGGCTTTCCATCTATTTCCTTCTACTAATGTCCAGGATCTATGTCATTCCCCTGGTTCAAACGGGGCCCGCTCACTTCATCCCTTTGCCAGCTCCGAGAACGCGAAATTATTATAGTATATCCTTGGACTCCTTTCATTTGAGTGCGGTAAAGCGACTCAATGCCTTACAAAAACTACTATCTTCCCATAAATTTTCTTCCTATAATATCATTCTCCTATATCCATTGCGGTCATGTCAAGCCTTCCTTAACTCACACCTTTGAAGACTCACATAATACAGCCATTCTTTTGCTTCTGTGACTTGTGTGAGCGACTTAATGCCCTATAATAATTACCGTCTTCACCTCTAGTTTCTTTTCTTCACGTCATTCTCTTACTTCAATCGCTGTGTCAAGTCTTCCTTATCGTATACCTGGAGAGACTGATCTGTAACATTTTCGTGGTATCCTCTGACTTGTTTAACGTATATTGTGTTTATATTTACCATCTTCCCCTTTGTCTTCCTTCTCTAATATCATTCTCCTGCATCAATCGCGGCCTCTGTCAAGTCTTCCTCACCTCAAACCTTTCAAAACTGACTATCGCATTTCCTTTTACTCTTTTGACTTGTTCGAGGTAGTGTTTATATTTTCCGTCTTTCCCTTTGTTTTCTTCCTTTTAATGTCATTCTCCGGCTTCAATCGCGGTTTCTTTCTTACCTCAAACCTCGGAAGACTGATTTACTATAGCATTTTATATGACCCCCTGACGTAGTGTTTATATTTTCCGTCTTTCCCTTTGTTTTCTTCCTTTTAATGTCATTCTCCGGTTTCAATCGCGGTTTCTTTCTTACCTCAAACCTCGGAAGACTGATTTACTATAGCATTTTCTATGACCCCCTGACGTAGTGTTCTTATTTACCGCCTTTCCCTTTGTTTTCTTCCTTTTAATGTCACTCTCCGGCTTCAATCGCGGCCTCGCTCGCTTCATCCCGTCACCAGATCCGAGAAGACGAACTTATTATACAATCCGGCGGTGTAATTGGTAACATGTCGCTATGCCGGGGGGGCTCATGTCAAAGGCACCATTAGAGTCGCAATTTGAATTAATGACCCAAATTATGTTTTATCTATCGTACACATCCGGGTTAGAGGCGACGTGCTGAGTGTAGTAATTATTCCGTGTTTGTCTGTCCGTGTCTTTGTGTATGTGTTTGTGTGTGTGTGGGAGGGTACGTGTGTGTGTGTGTGTGTGTGTGTGTGTGTGTGTGTGTGTGTGTGTGTGTGTGTGTGTGTGTGTGTGTGTGTGTGTTTTCTTTGTCTATCTCTGTTTGGCTGTCTGTCAGTCACTGTCTGTCTGTCACTTTAGGACACACACACACACACACACACACACACACACACACACACACACACACACACACACACACACACACACACACACACACACACACACACACACACACACACACACACACACACACACACACTGATAACACTACACACCTGCATTGAAACACACACACACACACACCTGAAGAGAGAGAGAGAGAGAGAGAGAGAGAGAGAGAGAGAGAGAGAGAGAGAGAGAGAGAGAGAGAGAGAGAGAGAGAGAGAGAGAGAGAGAGAGAGAGAGAGAGAGAGCATGACACAATTAAAGGTACAGGTCGCTTACTTAAAAACAGGTTCGGGATAAAGAAACCTGAAATTTTGATGTTTGTCTTCATTAACTGTTTAGCGCCGAGGAAGACCTGAGGTTATATGATTTTGGCGTAGCAGTAAAAACAAGAGCGAGGAACTTAGGAGAAAACCATCAAACGAGACCAAGAAGAGAAGAGGAGGAAGATGAGGAGGAGGAGAAGGAGAAGGAGGAGGAGGTGGAGGAGAAGGAGGAGGGAGAGAAATGTCAAGTGCTCGTCCTGACAGCTGATTTGGGCGTTAGCACAGTTCCTTTTCTTCCTCCAGCACCACCGTCACCACCACCACCACCACCATCACTACCACAACAACTCCCACCACCACCTTTACAAAAACCGACCTTCCAACACCATTAACACCATATCCTTTTCTTCCCCATCTTACATCACTACCACCGCCAATGAAAACTGCATCACTACCACGACATCCTCCTCTTATTTTCTCCTTCAACATTACCGCCGTCGCTAACAACAATTACAACATCAACAATAATAATAATGATAATAAAACACCATCACCATCATTATATCTTTCTCTTCTTCCTCCAACATCACCATTACCACCACCACCACCAACAACAACAACAACAACAACAACAACAACAAGGCGTCACTTCCCACGATTTCCCTGTCAAAACCTTCTTGTTCCTTCCTTCCCTTGTCACCTTGTCACGCTGCAGCTCTCCCTCCCTCCATCCCTCAGCATCCCACACACCAGTCACAGCATCTCCCTCCTTCCCTCCCTCCCTCCCTCCACGTGTCTCTCCTCACGTGGACTCGAAGTTGGTTCTTATTCGGGAGCAGCGCGGCGCCATAACTCACACTTCCGTCTTGCTAATGAACGAGGAGGAAATTATTATATCGAGTTTTCTTTTCTTATTTTCTTTTCCTTTTGTTCGTATTAGTGTTTCTTTTTTTAGCCCTGTTGTTTTTCTTGTTTCCATTGCTGTACAAAATCTGAAGGTAAAGGGAGGGGTTGGGGTATTACTGAACTGTTTTATTTGTTTTTTTTATAACGCTTCACTCACGGCTTTCAGTAGTTGTATTTTAAGTTTTATTCAACGTTCAGTAATCCGTTTAGTGTTTGAATAAGCATTGAGCGCAGCACCACCACTGTTTTGCATTTAACCCTGAGCATTTGTTTACGTTCATTCTCTTACTTATACTAAAAATATTATCCCATGAACTCTATTTTGATGCTCCCACTAAATATAACACCATTCTCATAACATTCATTCTACTCAGATCATATATCTTTTCAGCTTTTCCTTTTTTTCTCCTTCTCCATCTATCTTTCCTTTTCCTGTCCTCTATCCTCTTTTTCTTCTTATACTAAAAATATTATCCCATGAACACTATTTTGATGCTCCCACTAAATATAACACCATTCTCATAACATTCATTCTACTCAAATCATAATTCTTTTCAACTTTCCTTTTATCCTCTTTCTCCATCTACCTTTCCTTTTCCTGCCCTCTTTACTCTTTTTCTTCCCGTCTTACACTATCCTTTCCATTACAAGAAGCCGTAGTTCCAGGAATGAGCCCCTTAAACCCAGAACAATACAGGTCTTCCCGTAGCTACTCAACTCAAATCCAGGTAAAGTTGGAACACCGCCTCCTCTTAGCATCGATCTCAGCTTGTAATCCGGCATTCGGCTCGCCCGTGTATCCGTACATAGGCGCCTTAGGTAAATAGGTCCCGAAATGGCTCAGTCTCTGTTACTCCGCCTTCGGTAATCTCGTCGGAGGATTGCCATTATGCAGGGATACGTGCTGCTAAGCGCCTCCCAGTTGCCAAGACTAATTAACAGGCAGCTTACTGGAGGCGTGCGAAGCTGGGATCATCCGGAGTGTGTTATTAGGGTATGTTGTCAGTCTCGGACGTCGACAGGCTATACTCCGACCTCTGCCTCCCGCCCTCCCGCTCTCTCTCCTTCCCTCCCTCCCCTCGAAACCAGCCAGCTGCCGCCAGATCGCTGCTGTTTCCGTAATTATGTTCTGTGGATGTGTACATTTAGCTGGTGCCTGCGTGTATGTGTGTGTGTGTGTGTGTGTGTGGTGGTAATGATTTCACACACACACACACACACACACACACACACACACACACAAAACGCGTTCCCTGAACCAGCCACTTTAAGTTGTCCTGGAGGCCCCAACCTGGGAGACATAAGACGCTCCCTACATATGACCTCTTGCACCCCCTCCTCCTCACCCCTCGCATCATCTACCCCTGCACCCCCTTCGCCCCCTTCGCTCTCAAGTCCATCGGGATATTCGCCTCGCCTTCACCGTTCGCCTGTGGCCGGGAAGCACCTGGAACCACTTACTCACGACGATAAGATGGTGAAGGTTGCCGCTGAGGGTGGTGCGGCGTCTGTTATTCTGCCCGTAATCCCCGACCTCCCTTTCTGTCCGATGCGGAGAGGAAGGCGAGCGAGTCGAGAGCAGAGAATGTGTATGCAGGAAGGCCGCTGAGAGGGGAGAGGAAGCGGAGATGCGGATCACGAAGGAGAGAAAGCAGAACGAAGAGGAGAAGGAACAGGAGGAGAAGGAGGAAGAGAAGATAAAGCGGTAGAGATAAAATGGGGGATAAGGTGCATGAAAGGGAAAAAAATACAGCAATCAAGAAGGAAGAAAGGAGAAGGAAGAGGAGGGTGAGGGGAGATAAGCGAACAAGAATATACCAAGCTGACATCAGTGGGCAGAGAGAGAGAGGGAGAGGGAGAGGGAGAGAGAGAGATGTAAGTAGGAGGAAGAGGAAAAGGTGCGAGGAGAAAAATACCGATGTTATCACCGAGGTGTTCGCCGTGAGTGCCGGTTCCTTGGGGGTCGTTGGAGAGGATGGAGTGGCTGAAGGGCGTCGTGGCGAGGCGGGGAGCGAGTGGGTTGGGGCGCAGCTGACGTTTACCGAGGCGCAAATGCATGACGCGCCGCCGGGGATGTGGAAAGACAGCGAGCGTTTTGCCTCAAGGTGGAGAGGAAAAAAATATAGCAAAGAAGATGTCCAGGGCATGAAACGTTTGGTAAAGTTTTAGATGTTTGTTTCGCTTGTGCGGGGAGAGTGTTTGTCTGTTTGTGTGTAGGGGGGGAGGGGGGTTTTGTGTGTGTGTGTGTGTGTGTGTGTGTGTGTGTGTGTGTGTGTGTGTGTGTGTGTGTGTGTGTGTGTATGTGTGTGTGTTTGGGTTTTGCTGTTGTGGTTTGCTTGATTTTGAAGGACTTTTTTTAAACTTAGTGAATGATTTAGTTACTTATATGAATACCAAAAAAAAAAAATGATTGCATGTTGGTTTTCGCTCAGTAACACACACACACACACACACACACACACACACACACGCACACTCACAGAGAGGTAACCCCCCCTCCTTCAATCTCACGTGCATTAACTTTAGATATCTCGTCAGCGCCCCACCCCCTCCCACCCCCACCCTCTCCCCCCCCACACCCAAGGCCTGAACAGCAACTCTTCGTGAAAAAACTTTACGAGCGGCCCCCTGACACGCCTTCCCCGGCCGCCCACTCACTGCCTCCAGACCAAGTTTAATTAGGCTCATTCTTCACCGACACCATTTGTACGAGAAAACTTTATGTCGGAGTTTTTTCCCCCCACCACGTTCCTTTTACCCTGAATATATGTGTGCAAAGGGGGGGGGGGTGCCAGGGGGGGGAGGGGAGGAGATAATCTAATAACTCACATTTAATAAGGAAAATTTGCTTGTGATTTATCCACCTCGGCACTAATGATATAATTAATTAATGTGGCCTCGTTTGTAGTGTTGCTAATCGTTCACCTGCCTGCCTTAACACCTGCCTTTCTCTCTCTTTACAGGTACAGTGCCCTTGAGGATGAGACGAGTGGGTGATGGTGGTGGTGGTGGTGTAGGTCGTGATGATGCATGAGTGGTGTTTGACTGACGGTGGTGTTGGTGTCCCTGCTGTTGGTAAGTGTTCTCGATGGTGTTTGGTGGTGGTGGTGGTGAGTGGTGATGAGTGCAGTGACTGTAGTGGTGTTAGTGTTTTGAGGTGGGTATAGTGGATTAGTGGAGGCTGTGGTTATGCTTATATTGACTGTGGTTGTGTTAGTGATGATCCGTATGATGGAGGCTGTTCTATTGGTGGTGATGATGATGGTGATGACAGTGGTGTTGGTACTGCTGACTTGCTAACGGTGAATATGTTGGTGGTTGTTATGGTGTTGGTGGTGGTGATACTGACTTACTAATGTTTAAAGTCGCAGAAGTTATTATGATGGTGATGGTGATGGTGATGGTGGTGGTGATGGTGGTGATGGTGGTGGTAGTGGATGACGGTGCTAGTGATGGGGGTAATCTCTGTCCTCTCCTAACTAACGTCCAATGTGTCAGCGCCGCTCTAAATGGCCGGTCTCTGTGATATCCTGTATACATAGAGAGGCCTGGCCAGGTGCGCGCCGGGCCATAGGTAACTCCGCAGCGATAACCCGTTGCTAAGTGTTATGGAGCCATTCGCTCAAGGCAGATATTCCTGAAGCCTAAAGTCAACGCCATACAGCTCTGACACAGGACTATCAAAATCATCAGCATCATCAGCACCACCTCCACCACCTTGCCTTTTTCTATCACCTCTACACTATTTCCCTTTACTCTCTATCCCTTCCCTTTTAATTCTTTCCCCTTCCCTTTACTTTTTACCACTCTCCCCTTCACTTCTTATCCCTTCCCCTTTACTTTTCTGTCTCACCTATTCTTCTTCTCCCCCTTCACCCTCCTCCCCTTCCCCTCTTCTTCCTCTTCCTCTCGTGTTACCTCGTCTCAGGGCAGAATTTCCCTTCCCCGTCTTATCTCCTCTCCTTCCCCCTCTTCTTTTTCCTCCCCTTCTCTCTCCTTGCGCTTCCTCTCGTATCGCTCTGTGTGAGGGTACGATGGTTGTGATGTGATGTGTGTGTGTGTGTGTGTGTGTGTGTGTGTGTGTGCAGACAGGGGTGATGTATATATGCAAGGTGTGTTCCCAGGTAGCACAGGTGAGGAGGGGGGTGAGGGTCCAGGTAAGGGAGGGAGGGGGGTATCAGGTGTAGGGGGACAGGTGAGGGGGGGGGGAGGGCCACGATGCTGCCGCTTTAATGTATGACACGAAAAAAAAAATGGTATGCGAGTGTTAAAATATTTTCCGTTTTTTTTTTTATGCAAACTGATCGTGTCGAAAATATCAATTCTGTTTTGGCGATTCTCTTTATCCTTTTTTATTAGCGATGAAAAAAGGGCCGTGCCAGTGGAGCCGCAAGACAGTTAGTGCAGCGTACTCGAATGTGTGTTTTTTTATATATATTTTCCCGTTTTTTATTGCGTGTGTGTGTGTGTGTTTGTATCTTGCACTGAGGGAGGAGGTAAAGGCTGTCAACATTTATATGAACTTGAGGATTCTTTCGTATCTAGATTCTTCCTCTGATTTATCTTCAACATCCTTCCATCAAAGTCTGAGAGCATCTACCTTACCTACCTGTGTCTGTTGCTGTTTGTATCTTGCAGGGAGAGAAACAGTCAGCTAACTCTTATATCAGCTTGAGGGTTTTTTCTAGATTCATTCTTCCTCTGATTTAAATTCAATACCTCTCCATCAAAGTCTGAGAGCATCTACCTTTCTTACCTGTGTCTGTTGCTGATTGTATCTTGCAGGGAGAGGAACAAAGGCAGCCAATACTTATATCAGCTTGAGGGTTTTTTCTAGATTCATTCTTCCTCTGATATCTCAATACCTCTCCATCAACGACTGAGAGCATCAACCTACCTGTGTCTGTTGCTGTTTGTATCTTGCAAAACAATACTGATTGTAAACAAAGGCAGCCAATACTTATATCAGCTTGAGGTTTCATTTGTATATCTTGATTCTTCCTCTGACTTATCTCCGACATTTTACCATCAACGACTGAGGGGATCAACCTACCTGGGTCTCTTGCTGTAACCCAAAACAATACTGGTAGTTAATTCTTATATCATCTTGAGGTTTCATTTGTACCTTGGATCTTCCTCTGACTTATCTCCGACATTTTTCCATCACAATCTGCGGTCAGTTATCTTGCCTATCTGTGTCTGTTGCTGTAACCTAAAACACGGCTGGCTAGGCTCATGATGCGTTATGGTACTGCAAGTATTTATCTTCTTAAAATGAGTCAATAGGTATACTGATAGAGTTGAATGAATAATGAAATACAGAACAAATATTACTGCCAACCCTTTCTCTTTACTTAATATGTCCTCCCCATTTCTTCTTCTCCCATTCCCCCTTCCCTCCTCCCGTCTCCTCTCCTCCCCCCTGTTTAAATGAGCCAATATGTTGAGTTAGAGTTGAATGAATAATGAAATACAGAACAAATATTACTGCCAACCCTTCCTCTTTACTTAATATGCCTTTCCCTCTTCTTCTTCCCCCCTTCCCCCTTCCCTCTTCCCGTCTCCTCTCCTCCCCCCTGATGAAATGAGCCAATATGTTTAGTTAAGGAGATGAATGAATAATAAAATATAGAACAAAAATCACGTCTAACCCTTTCCCTTTTCTTCTTCCCCCTTCCCTCCTCCCGTCTCCTCTCCTCCTCTCTGTTGAAATGAGCCAATATGTTGAGTTAGAGTTGAATGAATAATGAAACACAGAACAAAAATCACTTCTAACCCTTTCCCTCCACTTATGCCTTCCCCTTTACTTCTTCCCCCTTCCCTTCTCTTCCCGTCTCCTCTCCTCTCCTCTGTTAAAAATGTTTATATTCGCAATACGATGAAGATATACAGCTGCTGACTACATATCCACATCACCAACCAATATAAAGAATAGAATAG
This sequence comes from Eriocheir sinensis, assembly GCF_024679095.1. Lineage (NCBI taxonomy): Eukaryota > Metazoa > Arthropoda > Malacostraca > Decapoda > Varunidae > Eriocheir > Eriocheir sinensis. Next base: position 4,538,844 of record NC_066547.1, on the reverse strand, counting down.
AAAACCTGGCTCTTTGCAACGCCCCGACTGAATCATTTTAAAATCTCCGTGTGCTATATTCCAAGCAGCTTTCTTTTACAAACAAAGCGTGCGGGCAAAGGTCAAATATGCAAGGAAGAGCGTGTACATAAAAGAGTAAGTTTTCTCCAGCGGAAAAAGGAAAAGAACTTAAACGAATTACATTATACGCTGGTTTAAGCCTTAGAGGAGGAACAGTGCAGGTAAGGAGACTTGGAGATGTTAGAAATAGAGGAAGGATTAGCACTGGATAGAGAAAGATGGAGGAGGATCATCGAAAGTCCGACCCTAAGAATGGGAGAAAATGGACTATAAACGGAGAAGAACAAGAAGAAGAAGAAGAAGAAGAAGAAGAAGAAGAAGAAGAAGAAGAAGAAGAAGAAGAAGAAGAAGAAGAAGAAGAAGAAGAAGAAGAAGAAGAAAAGGAAGAGGAAGAGGAAAAAGAAGAAGAAAAGAAGAAAAAGAAAAAAAGAAAAAGAAAAAAAGAAGAAAAAGAAGAAGAAGAAGAAGAAGGGGTAGTGAATAACTGGGTTTGGCCGGGAAACGAACTGGAAAGAAAAGAAGAAAATTAAAAAGAAGATGAAGAAGCAAAAGTTGGTCCAAACCACAAAGAAGACCTGTTGTTCGTGTCCTGCAGGTGTCCAGCGAGGGAACGACAGGTATACAAGTGGTGGCGATGAGTTTATTCTTACGGGAGGGAGGAGGATGCGTACGTGTGATGTGTGGACAAACCTTGAGCTGGGTGAGAGGTGAGGTCATGCAATGGAGGAGGAGGAGAAGGAAAAGGATTAGAGGGAATGTGATGTGTCGGGTAACTCTATACAAGATGAGAGGGTGACGGTGTGAGGTGAATGGAAGAGAAGATAAGAGAGGAAGCGAAGGAGGAGGAGAAGAACGTAGTGACAGGAGCAAGGATAAGGGGGGAAAGAGAGAATGTATGCAAGGAACTTTGTGAGACGGTTCGGGTAAGGAAGAGCGACAGGAAGGACGGTCAGAGAAAGACGGTTAATGAAGGAAATAATCAAACTCCACCACCACCACCACGACCACCACCACCACCACCACCACCACGACCACCACCACCACCACCACGACCACCACCACCACCACCACCACGACACGTACCTCTCGGAATGCAGACTTATCTTCTTCCCTATAGTTAGTTCACGCTGGATTAAACAAGGACGTTACATAAGGTTTGCGGTTAGTGTTTGACCTTTGCAGTAGTAGAAGTGGTAGTAGTTGTAGTAGTAGTAGTAGTAGTAGTAGTAATGGTAGCAACTTGTTCATATTTAGTTAGCTAATTATTCAGTTTTATGCAGACAATCTAATATCACTTCGGGTTCGTTTTCATTATTTTCTTATTACTTTACTTGATATATATTTATTTAGACAATTAGTTCATGAATTAGTCGGCGGTTTCCTTTTTTTCAGTGATGTAAATATTGCGTTGGTTCATTTCTCATTATCTTTTTTGTTTGTATTTAATAATTTTGTGAGTTGATGATTTATTCAGTTTGATTCTGCGGCGACCTTGAAGATACTGCGTCGATTCTCTGCTCATTATTCATAGCATCCTTTTTTTATTTGCTATTTCTTTTATTAGTTAGTTTAGTTGTTTCTTAGTTTATAAAGTGAACTAAACACTGCATTGGTAAGTTTATTTTATTGTATTTTTTTTTATTCATTCATTTTTTATTTATTTTATTTTATTTTATTTTATTTTTTCATTTTTTTTATTTCCCATTTAGTTTATTAGTTTGTTTGGTAATTCGTTAGTTAATTAAGCGAACTAAACACTGCAATGGTTAGTTTCTCTTTATTCTTTTCTCTTTTATCTATATTTTCATTCTTTTATCTTTATTCTCATCATATTCATTTTATTATCTCTATTCTCATTATCTGACTCGTTCACGATAGTTCATTAGTCAATTTATGAAGCGAACTAAAAACACTGCATTCATTAGTTTCTCTTCAATCTTTTCTTCTTTATCTATTCTCTCATTATATTATCTTCAGACTCATTATTTGACTCGTTCAGCGGCAGTACAGTGACGACGGAGAATACAGGACCATAATTATAGAACCGGTTATCACATTACGGACAATCAAGAGTTCAATAGACTCGTAATAATAAGAGGTGAGACTTGTACATATCTCTTCAAAGGGCAATTAAGTAACGAAGAAAAAAATAAGCACTGGAAGAATATTGAATTAAGAAAAAAAACATCCACTTATTGTTCCCATGATGGATTCTGTGTGTGTGTGTGTGTGTGTGTGTGTGTGTGTGTGTGTGTGTGTGTGTGTGCGTGTCCTCCCTCATCATTCTGTCCTTGTATCATTATTTTATCATCTACACCACCACCTCCACCATCACCACCACCACCATCACCACCACCACCATCACCACCACCACCAGCCAACATACATCATTATCCTCCTCACTATCACATCATCGTCAGCATCTCCATTATCACCTCGCATCATCATTTTTCATCCTCACCCCCTGCTGTGTCTTATCACCCTTCACCTTCCCCCCCTCCCCCCTTCCCCCTTCCCCGCTCCTCCCTCTCCCAGACACATAACGATCCCATCCTCCTCTTTCTCTCCTTCCTCTTCTCTCTCTCTTCATCATGGCTTTTCTTCTCTTCACCCTATATAACGGAGCCTTTTTTTTTCCTCTTCATCTCTTCCCTTTTCATTTCCTATCATCTCCATCCTTCCCTTCCTTCCCCTACAACCTTTTCTCTTCATCCTTCCCTCTTCCGCTCTTCCTCTTCCTCCACCTTCACATCCCCCCCCTTCTCCCTTCCTCTCTCCCTTTCACTTTTCATTCCACACAAGAACTCCATCCCCCTTATCCATCTCTATCCCCTTTCCCCCTTCCCTTTCCCCTCCCCCTTTCCTCCTTCCGTTTCCCTTCCTTCTTTCCCCTTCACTTCCCTTGCCAAAACTGACCCTTCCCTATTCATTCTTCTCTTCTTTTCCCTTTCATCTCCCTTCTCATCAACATCCTTCTCTCTTTCAACTCCCCCCGCCCCACCTTCCCAGCACCAGCAGCCTCCCCTCCTCCTTCTCCCCCTCCTCCCCCCCTCCTTCCCTTGATGCAGAGTCCGGTGTCCGTCAGCGGTTCAGATCCCATGTTAAGTTTACGAGCTGCTGAAGATTTACTACTGAAAAGGAGAGAGGAAGAGTGTCCGATTATATCAAGTTGGGGTCTGGGTTGGGGATTATATCAAGTTGGGGTCTCGCTTCTTTCGCCTCTCTCCTTCCCCTGTCTTTTCTCGCTCCTCTTTTTCGTTGGCCATGTGGAAAATCATCTCTTTTTTTTCTTCTACTCTCTCTTCCTTGTACTCTTTTTTTATGCTGTTTTGTTTAGGGGCTTCAATGTGTCAGTTTTCATTAATGTTTTTTTTTACTTTGCTTTTTTTCCGCTGTTGTTTTTAATACTAAGAGGAGGGTTTTTTCTTTGTTGTTTTTGTTTGTATGGTGGATTAAATACTTTTGTTGTTATTCTTTTTTTTATATAATGGTGTTGTTTTTTTCCCTTCCCTTCATCCTTGTTCGTAACTTTGTGTGGTGTCTCTTGAAGCATATATTAAGTTCTTTTCATTCGTTTTTCTTTCCACTTTTTTGATAGAAGTTTCATTTTTTGTAATTTCCGTTTTTTTTGTTATTCTTTTTTTTTTTATAATGGTGGTTCTTTTTTTCCTTCCCTTGCTCCTTATTCGTAACGCTGTGTGGTGTCTCTTGAAGCATATTTTAAGTCCTTATTCGTTTTCTTTCCACTTGTTTGATAGAATTTTCTTTTTTTGTAATTTCCGTGTTTTTCTATTCTTTTTTTTTATAATGGTGACTCTTTTTCCCTTCCTTTGATCCTTATTCGTAACGTCGTGTGATGTTTCTTGAAGCATATATTAATTCCTTTTCATTCACTTTTCTTTCCACTTTTTTCATAGAGTTTTCCTTTTTTTCATTTCCGTTTTATTAGGAGGGGTGGAGGTCTGTGTTTCTCTCTTCAGTGAGCCGCAAACGTTTCCTTCCTTATCTACTCCGTGTCCATAGTTTTTTTTTCATCTCAGTGTAAGTTTATGCTGAATATTCAAAGGCATTGTAGTATACTTCTTTGTGGGTCTGTTCACGGTGTTATTCTTGTGCGTGGTGTGTTCCGCCAGGCTGCCTTGTTTTGGGAATGATATATATGGGATTCCTTTGTGTTCTCCTGTAGCATGGAGTTAAGGGAAGTAAGGGAGGGAGGGCACGTCGAGGGTACAGAGATGAAGTTATTTTTGTCTTCGGTTTTGTTAAAGAAAGTGAAGGGAAGGGAAGTGAAGGGGGAGAGGATGTGGGGAAAGGGGATGAGGATGGATAATGGGGAAGAGGAATGGGTTTGTTTTGTGGAGGGGTCTAGATAGCGGAGGTCAGAGAAACTTAAAAATAAGTAATAAAGAGATATTTAGTTGAAAGAGGAAGAGGCATGTGAGCAAAGAGAAACAGAACATGAAAAGGAAATAAGAAAACAAAACAAACAGACAGGAAAGGCAAAAAAAGGTCAAGAGGGTGAATCTCAGAGGAACGTAAAATGTAAAAAAATGAGGTTGAATGTAGAAAATGGAAAAGGCACACGAGCAAAATTAATCAGATGAACATACAGAGGAAATATTAAAATAAAACAAATGGGTAGTATAGAAGAAGATGATGACCTCCAAAGAACCAAACATTAAAGAAAACAAACAAAAATGAACAAGGAAGCGACAGGCACCGTTAAACCTACAACCCACTAATCAGATATTTCTTACGAGTTGATGTACTTAGACCTGGTTGACTTTCAAATTTTGGTGTTATTTTTTTTTTACAACAAAGGAGACAGCTCAAGGGCACAAAAGAAGGAAACAATTATAAAAAAAAGCCCGCTACTCGCTGCGCTAATCAGATAATATCGAAAAAAAAACACTTAACCTGTATTTGTTATTATTTTTTTCCTTCCCTGAATCTCCTCACGCATAAAAGCAATCAGACAGGAAGACGTAACCTAACCTGGATTTATGAGAGGACTTAGTGTAACCCGGATATATCAGATGGATTAACTTAACCTGTATTTATATTTTGTTATCCTTTCCTGTTTCTCCGCGTAAAAGCAAACCGATAAGAAGACGTACGTAACCTAACCTGGATTTATGAGAGGACTTAGTGTAACCCGGATATATCAGTTTACGGAGCTTATTCTGTATTTTTTTATTTTTTATAGTTTTCCTTTCCTGTATCTCCGCGTAAAAGCAAAGACAAGAACACGTAACCTAACCTGTATTTATGAGACGACTTAGTGTAACCCGGATATATAAATGGACGTAGTTTAACCTGTATTTGCTATTTTCTTTTATCTATTCCTGTGTACGCGCGTAAAAGGAAAGATGTAAGACCCTTTTTTCTTCACCTTCTCCCTTCCCGTCATCCCCTTCCAGCACCTATTTAACCATGATCCCCTTTTTTACTCTCTTTACTCTATATAAGATCCCCCCCCAACCCACCTCCCTTTTATCCTTCCCCATCCCCCTTCCTTCTACCCTTTCCCTTGCCTCTTCTCCGCTTCTCTTTCCCTTCCCTCATCCCCTTCCTGCACCTCCTTAACCATGATTCCCTTCTCTTTTTCTCCCTTCACTCCATATAAGATCCCTCAAAATCATACCTCCCTTTTATCCTTCCCCATCCCCCTTCTACCCTTTCCCTTGCCTCTTCTCCTCTTCTCTTTCCCTTCCCTCATCCCCTTCCTGCACCTCCTTAACCATGATCCACTTTTTTTCTCCCTTTACTCCATATAAGATCCCCCCAAATCCCACCTCCCTTTTATCCTTCCCCATCCCCCTTCCTTCTACCCTTTCCCTTGCCTCTTCTCCTCTTCTCTTTCCCTTCCCTCATCCGCTTCCTGCACCTCCTTAACCATGATCCACTTTTTTTCCCTTTACTCCACATAAGATCCGCCCCCCCAATCCCACCTCACTTTTATCCTTCCCCATCCCCCTTCCTTCTTCCCTTTCCCTTGCCTCCTCTCCTCTTCTCTCTCCCTTCCCTTCCCTTTCAGTTCCCTCACCCAAACTGACTTAGAAAATTTTAGCAAAGAAAACGATTGGCTTTTTTTTTATTCGTGGTTCTGCTTGAGAGAAAGAAAACGGAAAAAAACAATCTAAGGTAAACTTGTCCTAATCAGTCTTGATCGCGTGAATCAATTTACTCTATTACCTCTAAACTTCTTGCCTTCCTGTTTGTACACACGAGAGAGAGAGAGAGAGAGAGAGAGAGAGAGAGAGAGAGAGAGAGAGAGAGAGAGAGAGAGAGAGAGAGAGAGAGAGAGAGAGAGAGAGAATCCACTGACTTCCCTAATGAGACAAACAACAGAAGAGAAGGCGTGCGTCCCTGGTGGCTTGTTTAGTGTGCCTGGTCTGGTCTGGTCACGTACACACACACACACACACACACACACACACACACACACACACCCCCCCCTCCCCCCCCTCCCACACACAAACAACCTCTCCCCAACCAACTCACACACCTATCAGTATTACACCCACACACACTCCACGCACTCTCATTTTAGACCCACGCTATCATAAGCATAATATTAGCAATCCCAGCTTCTCCATTCTAGACTCACACTATCACTAACCTCTTATTACCATCTCTACACACGCCAGCGCCACGCCCAGGCCAGTCATTCGTATTTCCTACACGCTTGGAACCACACGCCTATTGTTAGTGTCGTTAGCGGTCTCACACACACGCAAGGAAAGCCAACCCATGCAATTCTCTTACACACACACACACACAAGCGCCCCATCATCCACCTATTATTAGAAGCAACATTCCACACCCATGTCCACCGTCATATACCTAATATTAGCGCCAACATTACAGGACCATGCGCGCCACCATCAACTTATTATTAGAAGCAGCACGCCACGCCACGCCACGCCACGCCACGCCTCGCCATACCACGCCACCCTCATTACAGTCTCCCAGCATCATTACCTCAGCGATAATAACAAACTCGTAATGGCCAAACACGCGTGGCTACTACATATAAGGGTTGTTTGTATAATGGATGATAGTTTGGTAGCATATCCGGTTTTTTTTTCTACCATGAATTCGCGCAAAATGAGGAGACAGTTATGATTGTAAGGAGTCCTGTTAAGTGAAGTACCTGGGTGTATATGCCTGCGTGTACATGGCGGCCTGGCTTCTTCTCTTTAGCTGTCTGGTTGTTGTTTTTGCTAGTGGTTAGTGGTTAATGTTAGTGGATGCTCAGAGGGTAGTGTATGTGCTTATTACTGATTTATCGTCTTTCGCAGGCTAGCAAAGATGTTGTCTGGTTGTATTTGTTGGTGTTTCGATGGTGCTAGACGATGTTCAAAGGTTAATGTGTGTACTCCTTATTGATTTAGCATCTTTTTTATTTATTTATTTTTTTTTTTTTTACATCAGAGGACACGGCTCAAGGGCAACAAAAAGAGTACAAAAAAAAAAGCCCGCTACTCGCCGCTCCTTACAGGTTAGCAAAGAGTGACGCAGGTGTTGATTCCTTTACTTCTGTTCTCTATAATGTACAGATGCATGTTGTGGTCATCCCTTTATTGTTAGTTGGGTTTATGTTGTGTAGGGTATCAGGACACCTCTCCTCCCGAAATTAACCCCTCTTTCGGCCACCTCTTTTGATTCTTTTCAGGAGCAGCGAGTAGCGGGTTTTTTTTTTATTATTGGTTCCTTTTTTTTGTGCCCTTGAGCCCTTTAAAAAAAAAATGTTGTTCGCGTGTGGGTGTGTTTGACGTTCACTGGCCGGCTTCACTACACTGCTATCGGCTTGCCCAACACAGTAACCTCCCCGCCGGGCTGTGATGGGTACGAGAGCGTTGATTTGTTGGTAATCTCTCTTGTCATGAGGCAATAACATTTCTCTTCATACTGCAAAACAATTACGCCCTGCAGCAAAAAAGTATCACACCAGAATAATGAATACAGAAATATGTTGGGCAATCCCTCAGCTTGGCAGTTTAGTTATTCATTCGTTGCCTCCACACTTGTATTACACGAACAAGCCCCGCGCGTGTTCTCTGGGAAACATTTTTACTGTACGTTATAACATTCACTTTCATTTTTAACAAGTAATAATATATTCGAGTGAGTAAACATTTCTGCTGCTTCCGTATTCATTCCTGTGTATTTAGTGAGAGTGATCGTTAAGAAGAAAATTCGCTCAGAAAGATTCAAATACTTATAGAGGGAAAACTACTGAATCCCATGTGTGCAAAGGGTCGGTGCTGGAGTAATGTAAGTGAGGTAGTTTCCCATTCATAAAAGATATAGAAGAGAAAGAGAGAACAAACACACCGGCCTCTTGCAGACTCCTTATGTTCTTTTATTCTTAAATACCATAAAAAAAGGAAAGTTAGTCTGTATGAAATGTGATAGAGTTACAAGTCAGAGGAAAGGTCAGAGAGGAGAGCAAAGTAAGGCAGTGTAGAGCAGAACAGGGCGCGGCAGAGAGGCTGTGAGGGCATCATGTATACTCTGCCAAATTTATCGGCCGTCGAGCGAGGCAGGCAGGCACATGGAGCACCTTCGTGAGGCAGGGCGAGGGGAGAGCCGCCGCGGGAATGCTAAACAGGCGGGCATGGCAGCGGAGGGAGTGTTTTGTAGTACTCGTGTTCAGCCTCCTCCCTCAGCGGCCCTTCAGCGGTGTATACTTTGTCTAGGGTTCACCTCCGCCACGTGTGTGTGTGTGTGTGTGTGTGTGTGTGTGTGTGTGTGTGTGTGTGTGTGTGTGTGTGTGTGTTTAAATGCTTCATGAGGCTCACTTGAATTTCCCTTGGGTAAGCTAATGGTGGATGAAGTTGTTTGTTTGTTTAGTGTTTGGTGGCGGATGATAAACACACCGCGTCCTCTCCTTTTGGTCCCCCTGCTCTTCCCCTTCCTGGTTCACGGCCTTTCCCTGTCCTTTTGCCCTTCTGCCCTTCCATTCCCCTTCATGTCATCCCCCTCCCTGCTCTCCCTTGCCATGCCCTTCCTTTCCTCCCCTTCAACATTCCTTTTTAACTTTGCTTTCCCGCTTCCCCATCTCACCCCTATACCTTCCTATCCATCCTTTCTCTTCCCTCCCCCTACATTTCTACTTTCCTTTCCAAACCCTGCCATATTCTCACCCTGTAAGCTCCGTTTTATTCATTATTGTTTTTTTTTTACGCACTTGAAATGTTCTCCTCTGCTGTAAAAAAAAATAAAAATCTACCCATTCTCTTCTCTTCCCATACATATTCCCTTTCACTCCCAAGCCTCATCCTATTTTCACCTTGCATAAGCCTACCAGCCTCTTGCAGACTCTTTGCTCTTCCCCTCCTATCTACCCTCTCTTTTCCTTTCCCATACATATTTAATTCCACTCCCAAAGACCTCCCTTGTCCCCCCCCTTCACCTCCTCTCCACCCTCTCTCTGCCTATCTCATACATTTCCCCGTCCTATTCAAAGTCACTCAATGCTCATCCCCTTCCTTCCTCTCCCATGCATTTCCCCTACCCATTCGATGTCCCACCTTCCCCTTCTCTTCCTTCCCCACCCAGCCACGCCCCGCCCCCCTCCGGCACTGACCACACGTACAGAGGCGGCGTGCGTGCGTGCGTGGGCGGCCCCGAGGGAGTGTAATCGGCAAACAGTCCAGCCAGCGCCGTATAGACTGAGTAAACACAAGCGGAGCCGCGCCGGAGATTAGTTTAGTCGAATTTGTTCCAGTAACTGCCACGTATACAGTCTGTTAGGGGAGGCGCCGCCGTGATTCACTCAAAGGGAGGGTTGTGTGTGTGTGTGTGTGTGTGTGTGTGTGTGTGTGTGTGTGTGTGTGTGTGTGTGTGTGTGTGTGTGTGTGAGTGTGTGTGTGTAAGGGTATAGAGGGGTGGAGGGGTACAGGAAGGAAAGGTTATATGGACTGAAGGAGGCAGGAAGGGAGAGGGGGATAGAAGGGGGAAGGGTAAAGAGGAAGAGGGGGATAGGAAGGGAAGGTTATATGGACTGAAGGAGGCAGGAAGGGAAAGGAGGGGGATAGAAGGGGATAGGAAGGGAAGGGTAGAGAGGTAGAGAGGTAGATTGGGATAAGAAGGGAAGGTTAGATGGGTTGAAGGGGAAAGGATGGGAAAGGTAGAAGTGTTGAGGGGGACAGGAATGGAAGGGGTTGAGGGTGGAGAGGGATAGGAGGGGAAGAGGGATGGAGAAGGACAAGAAGGGAAAAGTACAGAGGTAAAAAGGGGCGAGAGGGACTGGAAGGGAAGGGAAAAACAGGGATTGAGGGAGGGAGGAAGGGCAGAGGGTAGAGGGGTGCAGGAAGGGGACAAAAAAGAAGGGACGTCGCCTCGCGCTGATGCACCTGACACAAAAAACGACGTCGTAAATTTTTAAGGAAATGAAGTTGCAGATTTGTAGTTTTGAGTCAAGCGTTTTGTTGTTAGCGGCGCGGCGTGTTGCGTTATGGCGCGAGGCTCGTTTTGCCGTGAAATTGAATCGGTTCAGTTTAGTAAAAAAAGAAAAAAAAAGAAAAGAGAATAGGAAAATGCGCTTATTGCTTGTGTTATTATTAGACTATTTTGGGGTGTTGCCGACCGTATGTTTGTTGTGTAGTATTATGCTTTTTTTTTGTTGCTTATATTTAATTGGATATGGTATTGTTTTAGTTTACCTAATTTCCTTTCGTATGTGACTGCTAGTTTTTTGTAAGAGGAATATGGTTTAAAAACAGAAAAGTGTAATTACAGAAATGATCGTTCTATTTGTTGTGTAATTATTATTTTTAAGCTATGGGATATTTCAGTGTTTGTTTAATATCCTCTCATTTAGAATTCATAGATCGTTTTACGGGAACATGTTTACCTGATCTCGTGCCGTTTACAATTTATAGATTGCTCAACAGAAATACGAAGGACAACACGAGTAGATAACACTGGCAAACACTACATGAAGACCAGCCACTCCTGACCCTGTTGTACGCCAGCAAAGAGATCAGCTAATAACATGCAGACAAGACAACAGAAGGCCCACCCGTGACACACACTCCCTCGGGCCACGTTCCAGAGCCTCGACCCCCTCAAGCGTATCCAAGACCAAGGAAACCAGACAATAGTTGAACCGTTCAGGCACAGAAACAGGATCGTATTCTTAAACATTTCCGCGCCCAGGCACACGCATTTGACTAGGCTTTAGTAGGAGTTTGGGGCATTTTCACGGGTAGTTTCATAAGCCTGGTGGTAGTTTGAGCCTTCTTCTGTATCATGACCCTAAGAAAACACTCATTAGAACCCGACTCATCCCCTTTTCGGCCTTTGGAAATTGTTGATATGAGAGGTGGAAGCGTCTGACATTATCGACCTCAGAGACCCTTCCCAAGACCTCCCTCGCTCGCAGACACGGCACTGACAATACCAACCATGCAGAGATCCCCTTTCTCCCTCGCTTGCACTCAGGCACACAGACAGGGCAGAGTAAGCACAGCACACGACCATTATGCAAACACTAACACTCGGCAAAGGGAGAGAGAGAGAACGGTGGCATTTCAGCTCCAGCGGCCGCCGACACATCACCACCTGCTCGTCTCATCCAGCCCCAGCGCGAGAACCAGAGGGAGAAAGGAATTGGAGATTAGACTAATTTTAATGGATTTTCCGCCTCGTACGTCTTCATGCCGGGGTTCTGTAGCGGCGTTCCATTTCCATAGCAGACTCATCGCACCCCCGTAGGAAGAAATATGGGCCAAGGGGGTCGGAAGGGGTGAGCCACAGCACCTATTAGAAGTAGCGGAGTCAGCTGGAGACAACATTAATGGTATTCAGTGGATTAGTCGACGAGGGAAGGAGAAGGGAGAGGCGGGAAAGAGAGAGGAGGAGGAGGGGAGGAGAGAAGTCGGAGGGTAGATGATGAAAGGAAAAGCGTAGAAGGAGGAGGAGGAGTTGGAGGAGCGAGATAGAAGTGATAAACAGGAGGCGTTTAGGAAGGAAAGGCTACAAAGGAGACGAAGAAAGGGAGATGAAAGGACAGGAAGAGGAAGAGGTGAAGACGAAGACATAAGAGGTGGATGAAACTATGATATAAGAGATGGCAGAAGAGAATCAGAAGGAAGAAGAGAACAAGGAAGCGAGCCAAGGAGAGGCAAGGAGGAAGATAGATGGAAGAGGATGCGAAGATGAAGGCTTAGAAGGAGGATGAAACTGTGATATATGAAGAGAAAGAGAGGAATAAGAACGAAGAGCAGAACAAGGAAGTAAGCTAAAGAATAGGGGAGATAAAAGCGATAGGCAGCAAGACAGGAGAATGAGAAATGGGCGAAGGAGAGGGAGAAGAGGGAGAGGGGTGAATCAAGGGGAGATGAAGGGGGGAGAAGAGAGATAGGGTGTCTCATATGGGGGTGTTGTTCTCCCCTCCATACACGCCGAGGTGCTCCATCACACGCCCCTCCTCCCCACTCCCCCCCACTTCGACCTTCACTTCCCGGCCGTTCACTCGCCTCCGTGGGTTCATTGAGGCACGTTCCTAAGCCTCCGAAGTTAAGAATGATTTACGCCGCGTACCTCCATAGTCTTCACCTCCACCCCCCAACCCCCCTTCACCCTCACCTGGGCAACTTTTTTACCTGTTTGGCTTTCTGATAATCGCACCTGTATATTCCTCCTCTTCGCCCTATTAATCTTTCTTCTCCATCTCATCTACTTTTTCTCTAACTCTTCTCTGCATCTTCGTCCTAAATGTCTTCCTCCTCCTCTTCTGCTTCTTCGTCTCCTTTTCCTGTATATTTTTCCTCTCCTCCTTATATATCTTCCTCCTCTTCCTCTGTCTATTCTTTCTTCTCTAACTCCTTGGCATCTTCGTCCTTGTCCTCCTCTTGTTGTTTTTCTTCTTCCTCCTCCTTCTCTTCTGCTTCTTCTTCCTCCTCCTCCAACTTTTCATGGTCACCTTTTTTTCCAGTTCTTCCTCTTTCTCTTCATCGTCTTCATCCCCGTCCTCTTTTTAGACTCGTTTTGCTCTCTTCCATTCGTTCCAGTCTTCCGTTCTTTCTCCTCCACGTCCTCGGTCTTCTGTATTACCTCCTTCCCCTCTGCGTTCTCCTCCTCCTCCTCCTCCTCCTCCGCTACGTATTTCTCCTTCTCCTCCTTGGCCTTCTCCTCAACTTGCTTTTCTTCACCCTCCTCCTCCTCCTCCTTCTGCGGCTCTCGAGGCCACTCAGTCCTCATTAACACCTCGCCGGCGCCTCCTCGGTGAAGCGCGGCTGATCCCAGATGAGCCTCCACTGGTTAATGGCTGGAAATATCAGGTGAGGCTCTTCAGTTGGCTCGTTCAGGTGATTTATACTTCAGGTGGGTCGTCCTTTAGGTGGTGACTTCTTCTTCTTCAACGGCTCCTCTTATTGGTGCCTCGTTCTTCGGGTAGTGAGTCTCCCTGGTGGCTTTTTCTTGAGATGGGTCTTCGTTCTTGTGGGTCCTTCAGGTGTCTTATGTAGGTGACTTATTCTGCAGGTGATTGGTCGTTCTATACTGGTTCATTCTGCAGGTGGCTCTCATCCTTCTTTTGGGTCCTTTTGTTGTTGTAGTTGTTGTTGTTGTTGGTGGTGGTGGTGGTGGTTGTGTATGGGAGAGGTGGTTGTTGTTGGTTGTGGTTTCATTGTTGTTTTTGTTGTTGTTGTAGCAGTAGGCTTGTCATTGTTCTAGGTGTTGTATTTGAAGCAGCATCATATTTTGTTGTTCTTGTTATTGTTGTTGAAAGTCTATTAGGTATTTTCAGTATTTTTATTTTCTCGACGTGGCTATTTCTTTCCTTTTTTCTTTTTTTCTTCTGCATTCTAGTTACTGTTATTCGGTCACACGTCGTTCAGAATTGTGGACAGTCATTCACGGTATTTTTTTCGTAACAAATTTCGTCGGCGTTAATTAGTTTTGCGAGGCGGTCGGAGTCTGGCGGCTGTTATGCGCGAAGAGTTTTTCGGTTAATTATAAAACTCATCACGTCGTTATATATACATTTTTGCGAGCGTAATTACCGCTATTTACCCTGTATGGCGCTTTCAGTTCCATCATATAATCTATTTTATTAACCAGCAATTACGGTAACGTGCCGCATTTTAGGGAGTGAGTGCTTTATAACAACACACGATTTTGCTACCCTGCCGTCTCGCTCTCAAAGTCACTCTCCTCCTTTTCACTCACTCACTCATCCACTCACTCACTCACTCACTCGCTCCTGAAAATTGTCTCTCGTGTCTTCTTCTATTTCTTCTTCTTCTTCTTCTTCTTCTTCTTCTTCTTCTTCTTCTTCTTCTTCTTCTTCTTCCTTCTCCTCCTCCTCCTCCTCCTCCTCCGGAAACTTCTTTTAGATGCGTCTGGATCACTGCGACACTTTCTGAACTGAGGAAAGTAAAAAAAAAAAGTAGTGTGTAGTGAATGTTCGGAAGTAGAATGTTTATAGCTTTGTGCCTTATAATAACATGATTTTTTTTCCTGCATTCTCTCTCAAAGTACAAATATGAAACTCCTTTTAGATGCGTCTGGATCACTACTGCACTTTCTGAACTGAGGAAAGTAAAAAAAAAGTAATGTATTAAATGCTCGAAAGTAGAATTTATATATACATTGTGCTTTATGAGAACACATGATTTTTTTTTTAACCTTCTGACTCAATCAAAGCAAAAAAAATGAAACTCCTTTTAAATGCGTCTGGATCATTGCTACACTTTCTGAACTGAGGAAAGGAGAAAAACAGTGGTTTGTATTGATTTTTTTTATATACTGTATGTTATGAAAACTTAAAAAAATAGCGATACTTTTTAATAAGCAACTCGAAATCGATAAATTATTCCGTTATTGCCTTTACCAGAACTTATGCGAAAACTTGCATATATATTTTCCATTACGTCATGAATCTCTCCTTCTCTGTTCTCTTCATATATGACGAGAGAGACACACGCCATTCTTTAATTCTTTCATTCTTTCTTCCATTTTTTTTCATTCACTTTTTCTTTTTTGTGTTCTTTCCTATATGACGACAGACAGCCACACGTCATTGTCTCATTCTTTCATTCTTTCATACCTTCATTCTTTCATTCTTTCTTTTTCTGTGTGTGTTCCTTCCTATATGACGACAGAGAGACCCACGCCATTCTTCAATTTTTTCGTTCTTCCTTTCTTCTATTTTTTCATTCATATTTTCTTTTCGTGTTCTCTCCTCTATAACGACAGAAAGCCACACGTCATTCTTTCTGAGCAACGTAAATGCGGCAGGGATTATTGTCGGCCATAAAACCCATTACTCAGCCGCTATGAAATTTGGGACCCCGCCGCCACCACCACCACCACCACCAACGCCACCACCACAATCCATAACACTGCGGCACTCACGAGTCAGCGAAACTCTCACAACTTGGACGTGCCAGACCAGCGGGCGGTTCATCAGCGACACACACACACACACACACACACACACACACACACGCACACACACATGACTACAGGGAAAGTTTCGTCTCTGCCTTTCTCACTCACTCACTCCTGAAAATTGTCCTAGTTCTCCTCCTTCTCCTCCTCCGCCTCCTCCTCCTCCTCCTTAGACTCATTTCAAAGCCCGCCTCGTTCCTCTCGTGGAAGGCGGCAATTACTGTTTTTTCCTGCCTTTCCGCGAAGCTACGAACGTTTTATTTCCTCTCCTTCCCTCTCTCCTCGCCGTGGCTCATAGCGCGTCGCCGCCCTCCTTGGGACTCCTCCGGCCAAGGCGCCTGACGGATACACGCGAAGACATCTCGGAGTCTGGAGGGCAAAAAGAATGGAGAAGAGAAGACTGTAATTATCAACAAATGCGTCTAATTCCTGTCCTCTCCCTCCCCTCCTCCTCCTCCCCTCTTTCCTTCGGTCTTCCAGTTTTCCTTTCTCTCTCTCTCCTTTTCTTTTTTGCATTGTTGTTTTAGGGTTCAGCTTTTGTTTGTTTGTTTATTTTGTTGTTTGTTTGTTTATTTGTTTGTTTGTGGTTGTTTAAGTGTTTGTGCTCAGTGTTGGTTAGGTTAGGTTAGGTTAAGTTTGTTTGTTTGTGGTTGTTTAAGTGTTTGTGCTCAGTATTGGTTAGGTTAGGTTAGGTTAGGTTAGGTTAAGTTTGTTTGTTTGTGGTTGTTTAAGTGTTTGTTCTCAGTATTGGTTAGGTTAGGTTAGGTTAAGTTTGTTTGTTTGTGGTTGTTTAAGTGTTTGTGCTCAGTATTGGTTAGGTTAGGTTAGGTTAGGTTAAGTTTGTTTGTTTGTGGTTGTTTAAGTGTTTGTTCTCAGTATTGGTTAGGTTAGGTTAGGTTAAGTTTGTTTGTTTGTGGTTGTTTAAGTGTTTGTGCTCAGTATTGGTTAGGTTAGGTTAGGTTAGGTTAAGTTTGTTTGTTTGTGGTTGTTTAAGTGTTTGTGCTTAGTATTGGATGGTCTTGATTTTGTTGTTTAGTGTATATGTTTTTTTGTTTGTTTGTTTTTGCTTCTTAATATTTTTGCTACTGGTTGGTCTGGGTTTTTTTTTGTTTTTTTGTTACTTATTGACTTTCCATTCTTTTGTCGTTTGTGTGTGTGTGACTCTTTTTGTGTTTATCTGTCTGTCTGTCTGTCTGTTATCTCTCTCTCTCTCTCTCTCTCTCTCTCTCTCTCTCTCTCAAGAAGCAACTAAGACCTACGAGAGGATTAATTAAGACTTGAGCTGTAAAATAAGAGAGAGAGAGAGAGAGAGAGAGAGAGAGAGAGAGAGAGAGAGAGAGAGGGGGGGGGTAAACGAAGGAGTGGCAAGTGGAGGCCGAGGTGCAGCTTGTTTTTCTATTTTCTCATCATCCCCTCGTTTGCCTCCTCCTCCTCCTCCTCCTCCTCCTCCTCCTCCTCCTCCTCCTCCTCCTCCAGCTCCTCGTGTCGGCCGGGCTTGCCACGAAGACTCACCATTGAAAAGCGATTTGGCTAAGTCCGTCAGTAATTGAATGAAGCTTTTATGTCACTGAAAAGCCGATGCACTCGTGGCTCAAGACGCTGGAACGCCGGGGGAAGAGGAGGAGGAGGAGGAGGAGGAGGAGGAGGAGGGGAAGAAGGAGGAGGAAGACTGTTGATGGAGGGAGCTCTTCCATTAGCCATAAAACTCAAGAGACCAGGAAATTAGGGTCAAGTGTGGCATTCATAGTCATCATCACCATCATCATCATCATCATCATCGTGGCATAGTGTAGCGGCGGCAGTATCACCACTCTTCAGCCTCGTCCCATTTTCTTCGTCTCCTCACCCCGTTTTCTTTGCCTCCTCGTCTCCGTGCAGGGCGAGGGCTCGATCTGGCGGCCCTGTGTATCCCCGATCACTCGCTGAATATTGAATCTTCTGTGTCTGCGTGGGGGCGGCGAGAGGCAGGTCTGATCTCCTCTCTTGAGTCGGCTGGAGGGACTGTGATGCCTCTCTCTCTCTCTCTCTCTTCCTTCCTGCCAGAGGGGAGAACAAGGAGGAAGAAGAGGAGAGAAGGAGGGGAAGGGAGAAGGAAAAGAGAAAGGAACAAGAGAAGGAGAAGGAGAAGGAAGAAGAAAAGGAAGAGGAGGAGAGAATAAGGAAGGTAAAGAAAGAAGGAAGCGGAGGAAGGACACGATGAGTAAGAGAATGAGAATGAGGAGGAAGAAGAAGAGAAGGAGAATGCAGTAGAATTTGAGAAGGAGGAGCGGGAGGAAGAGATCGTGACAAAGGCTTGATATATATACCTGAGCGAGGTGTTATCAGTCTCCAGACACCACCTGGAGCCGAGATCGCTGCCAGACAAAGGGAAAGGAAACAAATTAAAACAGCAAGCCTTTGAATTTACACCCCGCGAGACCCGACCATCCTCCTGCGACCCGACCCTCTGATCCGCATCCGTCCCACGCCGCCCTCACTCCGGTCCGCTAGAGGCGACAGTACAACGAGGAGCAACATACGGATTTGTTGTCGTTCTTGTTTACGTGTCGTTGAGGAAACATGAAGAGAGAAGGAATTGTATGAGAATGAGAAGGATAAGGAGCAAAAGAAGGGAATAAGGAGAGGAAGGGAGGAGAAGTGAAGGAAGGGAGAAGGAAGTAGTATGGGAATGAGACAGATTAGGAGGAAAAGAAGGGAATGATGAGAGAAAGGGAGAAGAAGGGGAGGAAGGGAGAAGGGATAGTATGAGAATGAGAAAGATAAGGAGGAAAAGATACGGGAAAGCGAGGAGGAGGAGGAGAAGGGAATAAGGAGGGAAGGGACAAAGAAGTGAAAGAAGAGCACGAAGAGTAACAGAATGAAAATGAGGAGGAGGAAGAGAACGAGAAGGTGGAAGAATATGAGAAGGAGGAGAGAATAGGGAGGCAAAGGGAGACGGAAGTGGAGGAAGTGCATGAATAGTAAGAGAATGAAAATGATAAGAAGGAGAAGTTGGTAGAATAGAATAGATAGAATACAAGAGATAATTAGTTCCATATTATTAAACGCATCGGGCTCTCATTGTGACTATTTTCCAAGGCCACAGAGAAGATTAACCAGACTTTCTTGGTTGCTATTCCCCTCAAGATCCAGAAGTCGAGTACAACCATAAGTAGTATCACAAAACAGTCCATTGAAATCACACGCATACACTTCTACTACGAGAGGCTTTTCAGGGGCTCCAATTACCCTTGTTTTCTTAGGCCACAGAGAAGATTAACCGGCCTTTCTTGGGTGTTTTTCTCCTTCAAGATGTCCATTGAAATCCCATGCAGAAACTTCTACGACGAGAGGCTTTTCAGGGGCTCCCATTACCATTGTTTTCTAAGGACACAGAGAAGATTAACCGGACTTTCTTGGGTCGAGTAAAACCATCATTAGGATCACAATACAGTCCATTGAAATCCCATGCGGAAACTTTCTACTTCGAGAGACTTTCAAACAGGGGAACTGAGGCACCAATACGTTTAAGAATGAGGGCTTTAGTAGCATTGTTTCATACGCTTTCTTCTTCTTCTTCTTCTTCTTCCCGAGGGTGTGACTTTGACGGGAATAAACTACATAAACTGCACTTTCTTCCCGAGCTTGTTTTATTTCCTCATTGCTGACTTGAAACGCCGCCGCCTCATCCGCCTTCGCCTCCTGCGCCATCTAAGCCGCCGCCGCCGCCTCCAAGAGTTAAATGTCGCAATATGTCTCGCTTCCGTCTTTTCCTCCCACCTCCTTCTCTCCTCCTTCTCCAGCGCAAGGACCATAAATATTAATGTCTTTCTTTATGTGCAAAAAGGAGGCGGGAGAGAGAGGGGGAAAAAAGGTGGCCAACTTCTCACCCTCGACACGGCGTAGCAAAGCGGCAAAGTTCCCTAACAGATGCCCCGCGCGAAGACGGCAGTTACGACCCCAATAACAGAAAGGCGGAGGAAACCAATAAAAGCCCTGCGCCGGCCATCCATCAGTCCGTCCGTCTCCCCCTGTGTGTGTGTGTGTGTGTGTGTGTGTGTGTGTGTGTGTGTTTGTATATATGTCCGCCTCGAGAACTTCCTTGCGAGAGAGAGAGAGAGAGAGAGAGAGAGAGAGAGAGAGAGAGAGAGAGAGAGAGAGAGAGAGAGAGAGAGAGAGAGAGAGAGAGAGAGAGAGAGAGAGAGAGAGAGAGAGAGAGAGAGAGAGAGAGAGAGAGAGAGAGAGAGAGAGAGAGAGAGAGAGAGAGAGAGAGAGAGAGAGAGAGAGAGAGAGAGAGAGAGAGAGAGAGAGAGAGAGAGAGAGAGAGAGAGAGAGAGAGAGAGAGAGAGAGAGAGAGAGAGAGAGAGAGAGAGAGAGAGAGAGAGAGTCGGTGTAGTGGTGCAGAATTTGATATCCTAATTATGGCTTCCAGACCAGGTTTAGCGGAGAGTGGAGGACTTTAATTTTACTGGTGTAGTGGTTAGCATGCTTAACTACGACTCCTTTGGCCATGGTTCGAATCCCGGCTCGAGCAATTGCCGCTTATGCCACCCAGCTGTTCGTCTTCACTTTGGGATTGGAAGATTGATGTGTACCTGGGGAAACATTGGAAAGATAATTTGTTGTGCACCGAAGGTAACACTTGTCCTGTGTCCCGGGGTTATAAGTTCTTAAACATCTCAGACTCAAGGGCCAAGGAGACTGAAATGCGCACTGAGGCCACGCGCAGCAGTAACGTGTATATCCCCGACTTAACTTCTTCTACAGTGTGTGTGTGTGTGTGGGAGGGGGGGGGGGTTGTGTTCCTTCGCATTGATAAAGCAAGTGAGCAGGTACAGTTACTTTCAATGGAATGGAACAAGGAAAGAACAGTAAATTAGATAATAAATAGAGTAGAGGTCCGAGACACAATCTGAGAGAAAATCCTCGGCATTAGAATATTCCCGTGACATCCATTATCGAGATTTACATAAAATAAAGCCGATGGATTGGAAAAGAGATCGGCGAGGGAGGGGGAAAAATTGCACTCACTTTTATACACGAAATATATCACCAGAACACACACACACACACACACACACACACACACACAGAGTTCGGCCACACATACTGAGTCATCACAAAATATAGGTGTATATGTTTATATGCACCGTTGGTTACATAGGAGATTTTCGAGCTCGACATCTTCAGTGACATTATTTGAAAAGTTCGAGTGGTGAGATTGGCGACGAAGGACAAAGGAAGACGAGATAAGCGTTGTTGTGGAATTGGAACGCACACGGCAAGTATCCAGTACCGCATAACGCCCTCAAACCTTCCTTTAAAAAATACCTGCAGGTCAAATTACTGATACATGAAACGGTTTTAAGTAATGTAAGAAATGTAAGAAATGCAATCCCAGACGCCATACTGTTGCTTCTAATCCTCCCTAACCAGCCCCTTCAGCCAGGGCCTTGGGCTGGGTAGTCACCCGCTGGCCTGGTGAAGGAGTAGCAGGGGGAAGTGGTCTTTGTCTGTGGTCTGTGGTCGTCTGTACGAGGAGTCTGTAGTCAGCGGTGTTTGTGTGTGCGTTAATGAGTAACCGACTTCGAGTATCACAAACACCGCTACTGTTCAGAAGAGCGACTCCGAAGTGATCCCAGTGTACTGGGCATGGTTGAGAAATTCCCTCTGTACTAGGAGTCTGTAGTCAGTGGTGTTTGTGTGTGCGTTAATGAGTAACCGACTTCGAGTATCACAAACACCGCTACTGTTCAGAAGAGCGACTCCGAAGTGATCCCAGTGTACTGGGCATGGTTGAGAAATTCCCTCTGTACGAGGAGTCTGCAGTCAGGTGTGTTTGTGTGTGCGTTAATGAGTAACCGACTTCGAGTATCACAAACACCGCTACTGTTCAGAAGAGCGACTCCGAGATGATCCCAGTGTACTGGGCATGGTTGAGAAATTCCCTCTGTACGAGGAGTCTGTAGTCAGGTGTGTTTGTGTGTGCGTTAATGAGTAACCGACTTCGAGTATCACAAACACCGCTGCTGTTCAGAAGAGCGACTCCGAGGTGATCCCAGTGTACTGGGCATGGTTGAGAAATTCCCTCTGTACGAGGAGTCTGTAGTCAGGTGTGTTTGTGTGTGCGTTAATGAGTAACCGACTTCGAGTATCACAAACACCGCTACTGTTCAGAAGAGCGACTCCGAGGTGATCCCAGTGTACTGGGCATGGTTGAGAAGTATCGTTAAACTGGTGCTTTTCTGTGGTCGTCTGTACCAGGAGTCTGTAGTCAGGGGTGTGTGTGTGCGTTAATGAGTAACCGACTTCGAGAAACACAAACCCCGCTACGGTTCGGAAGAGCGACTCCGAAGTGATCCCAGTGTACTGGGCATGGTTGAGAAATTCTGTCTGTACCAGGAGTCTGTAGTCAGGGTGTTTGTGTGTGCGTTAATGAGTAACCGACTTCGAGAAACACAAACCCCGCTACTGTTCGGAAGAGCGACTCCGAAGTGATCCCAGTGTACTGGGCATGGTTGAGAAATTCCGTTAAAGTGGACCTTGTCTATGGTCGTCTGTACAAGGAGTCTGTAGTCAGGGGTGTTTGTGTGTGCGTTAATGAGTAACCGACTTCGAGTATCACAAACACCGCTACTGTTCAGAAGAACGACTCCGAAGTGATCCCAGTGTACTGGGCATGGTTGAGAAATTCCGTTAAAGTGGACCTTGTCTATGGTCGTCTGTACAAGGAGTCTGTAGTCAGGGGTGTTTGTGTGTGCGTTAATGAGTAACCGACTTCGAGTATCACAAACACCGCTACTGTTCAGAGGAGCGACTCCGAAGTGATCCCAGTGTACTGGGCATGGTTGAGATATTCCCTCTGTACGAGGAGTCTGTAGTCAGGGTGTTTGTGTGTGCGTTAATGAGTAACCGACTTCGAGAAACACAAACCCCGCTACGGTTCGGAAGAGCGACTCCGAAGTGATCCCAGTGTACTGGGCATGGTTGAGAAATATCGTTAAACTGGTTCTTTTCTGTGGTCGTCTGTACCAGGAGTCTGTAGTCAGGGGTGTTTGGGTGTGCGTTAATGAGTAACCGACTTCGAGTATCACAAACACCGCTACTGTTCAGAAGAGCGACTCCGAAGTGATCCCAGTGTACTGGGCATGGTTGAGAAATTCCCTCTGTACGAGGAGTCTGTAGTCAGGTGTGTTTGTGTGTGCGTTAATGAGTAACCGACTTCGAGTATCACAAACACCGCTACTGTTCAGAAGAGCGACTCCGAGGTGATCCCAGTGTACTGGGCATGGTTGAGAAATTCCCTCTGTACGAGGAGTCTGTAGTCAGGTGTGTTTGTGTGTGCGTTAATGAGTAACCGACTTCGAGTATCACAAACACCGCTACTATTCAGAAGAGCGACTCCGAGGTGATCCCAGTGTACTGGGCATGGTTGAGAAATTCCTCTGTACGAGGAGTCTGTAGTCAGGTGTGTTTGTGTGCGTTAATGAGTAACCGACTTCGAGTATCACAAACACCGCTACTGTTCAGAAGAGCGACTCCGAGGTGATCCCAGTGTACTGGGCATGGTTGAGAAATTCCCTCTGTACGAGGAGTCTGTAGTCAGGGGTGTTTGTGTGTGCGTTAATGAGTAACCGACTTCGAGAAACACAAACCCCGCTACGGTTCGGAAGAGCGACTCCAAAGTGATCCCAGTGTACTGGGCATGGTTGAGAAATTCTGTCTGTACCAGGAGTCTGAAGTCAGGGTGTTTGTGTGTGCGTTAATGAGTAACCGACTTCGAGTATCACAAACACCGCTACTGTTCAGAAGAGCGACTCCGAAGTGATCCCAGTGTACTGGGCATGGTTGAGAAATTCCGTGTGTGCGAGGAGTCTGTAGTCAGGGGTGTTTGTGTGTGCGTTAATGAGTAACCGACTTCGAGTATCACAAACACCGCTACTGTTCAGAAGAGCGACTCCGAAGTGATCCCATTGTACTGGGCATGGTTGAGAAATTCCGTTAAAGTGGACCTTGTCTATGGTCGTCTGTACCAGGAGTCTGTAGTCAGGGGTGTTTGTGTGTGCGTTAATGAGTAACCGACTTCGAGTATCACAAACACCGCTACTGTTCAGAAGAGCGACTCCGAAGTGATCCCAGTGTACTGGGCATGGTTGAGAAATTTCGTTAAGGTGTCAAGTTTGGTGAACCGGCGATATTGGAACTACGCCGTTGATGTCATAGTCGGTGAGCCAGCGATGTGAAGCAATGCTGACTATGTCATAGTCGGTGAGACAGCGATGTGGGGGCAACGCTGACGATGTCATAGTCGGTGAGCCAGCGATGTGGGGGCAACGCTGACGATGTCATAGTCGGTGAGCCAGCGATGTGGGGGCAACGCTGACGATGTCATAGTCGGTGAGCCAGCGATGGGGGGGCAACGCTGACGATGTCATAGTCGGTGAGCCAGCGATGGGGGAATAACGCTGACGATGTCATAATCGGTGTGCCAGCGATGGGGGAATAACGCTGACGATGTCATAATCGGTGTGCCAGCGATGGGGGAATAACGCTGGTGGTGTCATAATCGGTGTGCCAGCGATGGGGAGTAACGCTGGTGGTGTCATAATCGGTGTGCCAGCGATGGGGAGTAACGCTGGTGGTGTCATAATCGGTGTGCCAGCGATGGGGAGTAACGCTGGTGGTGTCATAATCGGTGTGCCAGCGATGGGGAGTAACGCTGGTGGTGTCATAATCGGTGTGCCAGCGATGGGGAGTAACGCTGGTGGTGTCATAATCGGTGTGCCAGCGATGGGGAGTAACGCTGGTGGTGTCGAAACCATCAGGGAGTCTTGCAGAGGGCTTAGACAGAGCAATATCGGAGTGCCCCGTGAGCTTCAAGTATCTACGCGTAGTCAAAATGCCGCAGAAAGCACACGGGAGTCACTGGGACCACGCCTTACAAGACCCTTCATCGTGCGTGTGTCTCAGCTGCGGGACGGACGGGAAGCAGACGCGACGCCTCCACCTCAGGCTGGATCTGCTCTAGGGGAGAACTGGAGGTCTCGGCGAGGCGGTCGGCCGTGGGACTGGCGCTCACCCTCGAGACGCAGGTGGCGATACTGAAAAGATAAGCAGCTGAAGACACAGATGAATTATAAATTGTAGGAAAACCTTTGATCAGAAGGTTGTGTGAAGTAGGATGGTAATGTTTATTTGAAGGTGAGGTGGAGTGAAGGCGGCGGTGGTGGTGGTGGTTGTGTTGTTACGGTGGATTCGGGTGGAGAAGGCGGGAAATTGATGCGTGAGAGAGAGAGAGAGAGAGAGAGAGAGAGAGAGAGAGAGAGAGAGAGAGAGAGAGAGAGAGAGAGAGAGAGAGAGAGAGAGAGAGAGAGAGAGAGAGAGAGAGAGAGAGAGAGAGAGAGAGAGAGAGAGAGAGAGAGAGAGAGAGAGAGACGGAAACACTCATACAAACTACAAAAGAAGAGCGAAAGAAGAAGAAAAAATAATAACAAACTTCCTCGTTTTGGCGACGTTAACTTATGGCATCTTAAGTTTCAAAGCAGCAACCAGCCAGGTAGCAAAGAGGTAACTAACTAACCAGGACAGGTGTGTGAGGAGCAGGTGTGTGAGGGAACCGTAGGGACGGACGTCAGGGAGGAAGGAAGGAAGAAAGCAATGAGAGTGAAAGGAGAGGAGGATGAGGAAAAACCACTGGGAAATGAGAGATGGGAGGGAGAGAAGGAGGAAAGGAGGGAGATTGAGAGGAAGGGAGAAAGGATTTAGAGTGAAAGAAGAGGCGAGGACGAAGAATCACTGCTAAAGGAGAGGAGGGAGGGAGGGAGAAAGAAAAGACTAAAGAACTGGCAGATGAGAGGAGGAGAGGTGTAGGAGGGAGGGAAGGAGGGAAGAAGTCTAAGCGAGTGTAACATTGCTTTGTCCCCGGCGTATGTACGGAGGAACACAAAGGAACACAAAGGAAGAACAAACAACAGCAGACCTGCTGGTCCTTACGAGGTTGTTTGTGACAAGCTACACTAACTATCTAATCAAAGGTGGAAGATGAAGGACAGCAAAGGCGAAGGCTCCTCCCCACCCCCCCATCCCTCCAGCCAAAGCTGGCAGGAAAGGAAAAAGAACCATGCAGCATGGAAAAACTGCATGGAATTTATGTAGGAAAGAGGAAAGAACTACCATTACTGCTACCACTAACCGGGCAACAAAAGCGGACAAGGACACCAGTATTCGAAAGAACTTAACGTTATTACGACAATGAGTAATATCTTAGTTGCTGGTTGGATTCAAAACACTTGTCTAATCTATTCTTGAAGGCCGTAACTGTTGTACTATCAACGACATCACAAGGTAGAGAGTTCCAAACATTAACAACTCGATTGAAGAAGAAGTGTTTAGCTTCGTGCGACAAGAATCTTTTACCACTTATCTTCAAATTGTGATTTCTTCTTGTTCTATTTGATCGATCAATTGTAAAGTAATCTTCCGCATTAATATCACTGAATCCTTTGAACATTTTAAACACTTCTATTAGATCGCCTCGCATTCTTCGTTTTGATAGGCTGAATAAATTTACTTCTTTAAGCCTTTGTTCATATGACAAATTTCTCAACCTAGGAATCATCTTTGTTACTCTTCGTTGGACCCGTTCCAACTTTTCTATGTCTTTTCTGTAGTAAGGAGACCAAAACTGTACACAGTACTCTAGACGGGGTCGAACCAACGAATTATACAGTTTTAATATTACTTTTTCCGATTTATTATTAAAGACTCGTCCGATAAAGCCAACCAATTTGTTTGCAGTTTTAACTACCTCTGAACAATGCTGACCGGGCTTTAAATCGCTTGATATAGTGATTCCAAGATCCTTTTCTTTACTTACTGCAGAAAGTTGTTGGCCATTCATTACGTACCGAACGCGATTGTTATTTTTTCCGATGTGCAACACTTTACATTTCTCAACGTTAAATTTCATTTGCCATTGATTGGCCCAACGTGCAAGTCGATCTATATCTGATTGTAAAGCTTCTTCGTCGAGTATCGCAGTTACTTTACTAGCAATTTTTGTGTCATCAGCAAATTTTGATACTTTGCAAATGAGCCCATCATCGATATCATTAACATAAATTAAGAAGAGCATGGGGCCAAGCACTGATCCTTGAGGTACGCCGCTTTTGACATCGAGCCAGTTAGATGTAACACCGTTTAGAAGGAGGAGGTGGAGGAGGAGGAGGAGGAGGAGGAGGTGGAGGAGGAGGAGGAGGATCAGGACGAGGAGGAGGAGGAAAGGGAAAGTTGCAGCCGCGTAAACTGCGGTGTTGCAGGTAATTGACCATGGTAGTGTGTGTGTGTGTGTGTGTGTGTGTGTGTGTGTGTGTGTGTGTGTAGCAGGAGATGCAAATAGGACCAGAATCAGCATAAAAATAAATAAAAAAGAATGCAAAACGAATAAGAAAGAAACGAAACGAAAAGCAGAAACAGAGAAAATAAAAGAAAAAAAAGTTGAAAACCAACCAAAGTATACCGAGGAAAATAGAAGAAAGAAAAGAAGAATTTAAAACAGACAAAAAAAAATCAGAAGAGACGATGAAGGGAAAACCAGGGCATGTCTTTTATTGTTTCTTGTTCTTGTTGTCGTTGATGCTTTTGTTGTTGTTGTTGTTGTTGTTGTTGTTGTTGTTGTTGTTGTTGTTGCTGCTGTTGTTGTCGTTGTCACTGCTGTTTTTATTGCTGATATTCTTTTTCTTCTTATTCTTACTTTTCTTCTCCTAATTCTTCTTATTATTATTGTTTTTTTATTGTTCTGTAGTTAGCATTACCTTGTGGCGGCGGTGGGGGGGGTGGCGGGGGAAGAACACGCCACACCGTCACCCAGTATTTCAAGGTTTGCCGCCTCTAAGCTGCCATTTCCATCTCCTTCGCTGGAATTAGATCGTCGCTACGTGGGCTGCGGTAATCTGGAGGAGGAAGAGGAGAAGGAGGAGGAGGAGGAAGAGGAAGAGGAACGCGGTAGATGTTGTGGTAGAGGTTGAGAGAGAGAGGAAGCGTAATTGGAGGAGGAGAAGGAGGAGGAGGAGGAAGAGGGAAAGGAGAGAGAGAGAGAGAGAGAGAGAGAGAGAGAGAGAGAGAGAGAGAGAGAGAGAGAGAGAGAGAGAGAGAGAGAGAGAGAGAGAGAGAGAGAGCTCGATATCTTCAGTGACATTATTTGAAAAGTTCGAGTGGTGAGATTGGCGACGAAGGACAAAGGAAGACGAGATAAGCGTTGTTGTGGAATTGGAACGCACACGGCAAGTATCCAGTACCACATAACGCCCTCAAACCTTCCTTTAAAAAATACCTGCAGGTCAAATTACTGATACATGAAACGGTTTTAAGTAATGTAAGAAATGTAAGAAATGCAATCCCAGACGCCATACTGTTGCTTCTAATCCTCCCTCACCAGCCCCTTCAGCCAGGGCCTTGGGCTGGGTAGTCACCCGCTGGCCTGGTGAAGGAGTGGCAGGGGGAAGTGGTCTTTGTCTGTGGTCTGTGGTCGTCTGTACGAGGAGTCTGTAGTCAGCGGTGTTTGTGTGTGCGTTAATGAGTAACCGACTTCGAGTATCACAAACACCGCTACTGTTCAGAAGAGCGACTCCGAAGTGATCCCAGTGTACTGGGCATGGTTGAGAAATTCCCTCTGTACTAGGAGTCTGTAGTCAGTGGTGTTTGTGTGTGCGTTAATGAGTAACCGACTTCGAGTATCACAAACACCGCTACCGTTCAGAAGAGCGACTCCGAAGTGATCCCAGTGTACTGGGCATGGTTGAGAAATTCCCTCTGTACGAGGAGTCTGTAGTCAGGTGTGTTTGTGTGTGCGTTAATGAGTAACCGACTTCGAGTATCACAAACACCGCTACTGTTCAGAAGAGCGACTCCGAGGTGATCCCAGTGTACTGGGCATGGTTGAGAAATTCCCTCTGTACGAGGAGTCTGTAGTCAGGTGTGTTTGTGTGTGCGTTAATGAGTAACCGACTTCGAGTATCACAAACACCGCTGCTGTTCAGAAGAGCGACTCCGAGGTGATCCCAGTGTACTGGGCATGGTTGAGAAATTCCCTCTGTACGAGGAGTCTGTAGTCAGGTGTGTTTGTGTGTGCGTTAATGAGTAACCGACTTCGAGTATCACAAACACCGCTACTGTTCAGAAGAGCGACTCCGAGGTGATCCCAGTGTACTGGGCATGGTTGAGAAGTATCGTTAAACTGGTGCTTTTCTGTGGTCGTCTGTACCAGGAGTCTGTAGTCAGGGGTGTTTGTGTGTGCGTTAATGAGTAACCGACTTCGAGAAACACAAAACCCGCTACGGTTCGGAAGAGCGACTCCGAAGTGATTCCAGTGTACTGGGCATGGTTGAGAAATTCTGTCTGTACCAGGAGTCTGTAGTCAGGGTGTTTGTGTGTGCGTTAATGAGTAACCGACTTCGAGAAACACAAACCCCGCTACTGTTCGGAAGAGCGACTCCGAAGTGATCCCAGTGTACTGGGCATGGTTGAGAAATTCCGTTAAAGTGGACCTTGTCTATGGTCGTCTGTACAAGGAGTCTGTAGTCAGGGGTGTTTGTGTGTGCGTTAATGAGTAACCGACTTCGAGTATCACAAACACCGCTACTGTTCAGAAGAACGACTCCGAAGTGATCCCAGTGTACTGGGCATGGTTGAGAAATTCCGTCTGTACGAGGAGTCTGTAGTCAGGGGTGTTTGTGTGTGCGTTAATGAGTAACCGACTTCGAGTATCACAAACACCGCTACTGTTCAGAAGAGCGACTCCGAAGTGATCCCAGTGTACTGGGCATGGTTGAGAAATTCCCTCTGTACGAGGAGTCTGTAGTCAGGGGTGTTTGTGTGTGCGTTAATGAGTAACCGACTTCGAGTATCACAAACACCGCTACGGTTCAGAAGAGTGAGTCCGAAGTGATCCCAGTGTACTGGGCATGGTTGAGAAATTCCTCTGTACGAGGAGTCTGTAGTCAGGTGTTTGTGTGTGCGTTAATGAGTAACCGACTTCGAGTATCACAAACACCGCTACTGTTCAGAAGAGCGACTCGAGGTGATCCCAGTGTACTGGGCATAGTTGAGAAATTCCCTCTGTACGAGGAGTCTGTAGTCAGGTGTGTTTGTGTGTGCGTTAATGAGTAACCGACTTCGAGTATCACAAACACCGCTACTATTCAGAAGAGCGACTCCGAGGTGATCCCAGTGTACTGGGCATGGTTGAGAAATTCCCTCTGTACGAGGAGTCTGTAGTCAGGTGTGTTTGTGTGTGCGTTAATGAGTAACCGACTTCGAGTATCACAAACACCGCTACTGTTCAGAAGAGCGACTCCGAGGTGATCCCAGTGTACTGGGCATGGTTGAGAAGTATCGTTAAACTGGTGCTTTTCTGTGGTCGTCTGTAACAGGAGTCTGTAGTCAGGGTGTTTGTGTGTGCGTTAATGAGTAACCGACTTCGAGAAACACAAACCTGCTACTTTTCGGAAGAGCGACTCCGATGTGATCCCAGTGTACTGGGCATGGTTGAGAAATTCTGTCTGTACCAGGAGTCTGTAGTCAGGGTGTTTGTGTGTGCGTTAATGAGTAACCGACTTCGAGTATCACAAACACCGCTACTGTTCAGAAGAGCGACTCCGAAGTGATCCCAGTGTACTGGGCATGGTTGAGAAATTCCCTCTGTACGAGGAGTCTGTAGTCAGGGGTATTTGTGTGCGTTAATGAGTAACCGACTTCGAGTATCACAAACACCGCTACTGTTCAGAAGAGCGACTCCGAAGTGATCCCAGTGTACTGGGCATGGTTGAGAAATTCCGTTAAAGTGGACCTTGTCTGTGGTCGTCTGTACCAGGAGTCTGTAGTCAGGGGTGTTTGTGTGTGCGTTAATGAGTAACCGACTTCGAGTATCACAAACACCGCTACTGTTCAGAAGAGCGACTCCGAAGTGATCCCAGTGTACTGGGCATGGTTGAGAAATTCCTCTGTACGAGTCTGTAGTCAGGGGTGTTTGTGTGTGCGTTAATGAGTAACCGACTTCGAGTATCACAAACACCGCTACTGTTCAGAAGAGCGACTCCGAAGTGATCCCAGTGTACTGGGCATGGTTGAGAAATTCCCTCTGTACGAGGAGTCTGTAGTCAGGGGTGTTTGTGTGTGCGTTAATGAGTAACCGACTTCGAGTATCACAAACACCGCTACTATTCAGAAGAGCGACTCCGAAGTGATCCCAGTGTACTGGGCATGGTTGAGAAATTCCCTCTGTACGAGGAGTCTGTAGTCAGGGGTGTTTGTGTGTGCGTTAATGAGTAACCGACTTCGAGTATCACAAACCCCGCTACTGTTCAGAAGAGCGACTCCGAAGTGATCCCAGTGTACTGGGCATGGTTGAGAAATTCCGTTAAAGTGGACCTTGTCTATGGTCGTCTGTACCAGGAGTCTGTAGTCAGGGGTGTTTGTGTGTGCGTTAATGAGTAACCGACTTCGAGTATCACAAACACCGCTACTGTTCAGAAGAGCGACTCCGAAGTGATCCCAGTGTACTGGGCATGGTTGAGAAATATCGTTAAGGTGTCAAGTTTGGTGAACCGGCGATATTGGAACTACGCCGTTGATGTCATAGTCGGTGAGCCAGCGATGTGAAGCAACGCTGACTATGTCATAGTCGGTGAGCCAGCGATGTGGGGGCAACGCTGACGATGTCATATTCGGTGTGCCAGCGATGGGGGGGCAACGCTGTCGATGTCATAGTCGGTGAGCCAGCGATGGGGTGGCAACGATGACGATGTAATAGTCGGTGAGCCAGCGATGGGGGCAACGCGGACGCTGTCATAGTCGGTGCGCCAGCGATGGGGGAATAACGCTGACGATGTCATAGTCGGTGAGCCAGCGATGGGGGAATAACGCTGGTGGTGTCATAATCGGTGTGCCAGCGATGGGGAGTAACGCTGGTGGTGTCATAATCGGTGTGCCAGCGATGGGGAGTAACGCTGGTGGTGTCATAATCGGTGTGCCAGCGATGGGGAGTAACGCTGGTGGTGTCATAATCGGTGTGCCAGCGATGGGGAGTAACGCTGGTCGTGTCATAATCGGTGTGCCAGCGATGGGGAGTAACGCTGGTGGTGTCATAATCGGTGTGCCAGCGATGGGGAGTAACGCTGGTGGTGTCGAAACCATCAGGGAGTCTTGCAGAGGGCTTAGACAGAGCAATATCGGAGTGCCCCGTGAGCTTCAAGTATCTACGCGTAGTCAAAATGCCGCAGAAAGCACACGGGAGTCACTGGGACCACGCCTTACAAGACCCTTCATCGTGCGTGTGTCTCAGCTGCGGGACGGACGGGAAGCAGACGCGACGCCTCCACCTCAGGCTGGATCTGCTCTAGGGGAGAACTGGAGGTCTCGGCGAGGCGGT
This sequence comes from Eriocheir sinensis, assembly GCF_024679095.1. Classification (NCBI taxonomy): domain Eukaryota; kingdom Metazoa; phylum Arthropoda; class Malacostraca; order Decapoda; family Varunidae; genus Eriocheir; species Eriocheir sinensis. Next base: position 4,506,971 of record NC_066547.1, on the reverse strand, counting down.
CGGCCGTGGGAC
>NC_066547.1:4344459-4504459 GCF_024679095.1 Eriocheir sinensis | reverse complement strand
CAGTGTCCCTTTACCTTCAAACTCCTTTATACTTCCTTCATCTTCTATGTTCGCTTGGTTCCTTTTTCCTCGCTTTTCTCGTATCTTCTCATCTTAACCCCTTTCTCCTTTTATTCTTTTTTTCCAGTGTTTCTGTACCTCTACACTCCTGTCTTCGCTATATCCCTTTCTTCTCACGCTTTCCTTTTATTTTCTCATTTTAATAACTCTGTTCCCTTTTTTTTTTGCTCTTTTTCAATGTTCGTTTACTTTCATTTTCCTCTTTTCTCTTTGTCCCTTTCTCTCACTTCTCTTGTACATATCTTTTCATCTCTAACATCTGTCTCCTCTTATTCTTTTTCCCATGGAGTGTTCCCTTTACTTTACGATACGATGTTCCTTTCGCTCCTTTCTCCTTGCTTTTCTTGTATCCTCATCTTAACTTCTCCCTCCTCATTTTCCCTTTTCTAATGCTCTCTTACCTTCATAGTCTTAAGTTCGGTGGAGATATTCGTTTCTTGCTTTTCTCCCTCGCCTTCACGTTCTCCCTCAATTTCATACTCCTTCATACCCCTCCATTCCAGCACCTTCAAGCATTCACACCAACACAAGCACGTCCTTCCACACACACACACACACACACGTCTGCAAAGCCTACCAGCACCCAGACTCACCCACCTACCCAAGTTGCCTCGCCTCTCGCCTCGCTCTTTCTCGCCTCACCTCACCCCCAACAACCTCACTCCCTCTCACACCCTCTCTCTCCCTCTCGCGCCCACGATACACCTACACCCAAGTATTTGCGGAAGACGCCTCAACTTTGCTTGTTCAGCCGCGGGGTGAGGACATTCCGCTCTCAGAGAAGGAGGGAGCGAGGGAGAGAAATGGAGATGGAGAGGGAGATAGCTGCATGAGGAGGAGGGAGTGAAGGAGGAGGAAGAGGGAGAGAGAGAGAGAGAACGGGAGGTGGGAAAGTTGGGAGGTATTGGTAAGTTAGCGAAGAGGGTGAAGAGGGGGAGGAGGAGGTATTGAAGAGGAGGGAGGGAAGTATTGGAGAGAAAGTGAGAGGAGGGAGAGGGAGGGAGGTATTGGAGAGAGGCAAGGAGAGGAGAGGAGAGAGAGAGAGAGAGAGAGAGAGAGAGAGAGAGAGAGAGAGAGAGAGAGAGAGAGAGAGAGAGAGAGAGAGAGAGAGAGAGAGAGAGAGAGAGAGAGAGAGAGAGAGAGAGAGAGAGAGAGAGAGAGAGAGAGAGAGAGAGAGAGAGAGAGAGAGAGAGAGAGAGAGAGAGAGAGAGAGAGAGAGAGAGAGAGAGAGAGAGAGAGAGAGAGAGAGAGAGAGAGAGAGAGAGAGAGAGAGAGAGAGAGAGAGAGAGAGAGAGAGAGAGAGAGAGAGAGAGAGAGAGAGAGAGAGAGAGAGAGAGAGAGAGAGAGAGAGAGAGAGAGAGAGAGAGAGAGAGAGAGAGAGAGAGAGAGAGAGAGAGAGAGAGAGAGAGAGAGAGAGAGAGAGAGAGAGAGAGAGAGAGAGAGAGAGAGAGAGAGAGAGAGAGAGAGAGAGAGAGAGAGAGAGAGAGAGAGAGAGAGAGAGAGAGAGAGAGAGAGAGAGAGAGAGAGAGAGAGAGAGAGAGAGAGAGAGAGAGAGGAGCCTCTCACGCCTCTTATGAGTAAAATAGAAATGAATACTTGGTAAATTAATTAGGACGCGATAAATTAATCTCGGCGAATTAATTAATGGCCATGAAGGGAGGACACACACACACACACACACACACACACACACACACACACACACACACACACACACACACACACCTATCCATCCATCTATAGAAAACGACGTATGGATTGTGACTAAAATCAATGGGTAACTTTTTTTTTATTGTAATTAATTTTATTTATCTATTTATTCGTGTTGTTTCTTATGAAGGCTCAAAATAGTGTAGCATGTCTGTGTGTGTGTGTGTGTGTGTGTGTGTGTGTGTGTACGCGTAGGGGAGAGAAGGCACATCCATCACGACCCCTTTATAATGAACAAGCTTCCCTTCACACCTCCACTCCTCGCCTCTCCGTCTTCCTCTCCTTCTTGACGACTCCACTTCCCATAGACTCTCCTTTGCCGGCTAATCCATCATGACTATGGATCACCGTGCTCCCTCTGGCGGTCTCGGCGGGGCGGCGAGGCTCAGTGTCAAGGGGTATTGTGACAAGTACAATTTATATGTTTTTTTTTCTTCTTTTGAGGGGTAAATAGATAAGCAAAGGAAGTAGAGGTAGATAAAGTATAGAAACGTCGATAAATCATTACAGGTGAACAGATAGGTGAGGGATTAGACTGGTAGAGAAGTAAGGGAAGGTATTATATTGTGCTTGAAAAAAAAAAAAATTTGAAATCTATGTAATGAGTTTTAACTGAGTTTCTTACGTGTTTCTGCGGTTTGCTTTTACTAATATCATTGCTGCTGTCTTCTGTCTTAATCAGCACCTAGTTTGATATTTTTCTGCCCGTAGTAGTGGCTAGTAATGGGGTTACAGTAAAACGGTTTCAGTAAGATGGTTTTCAGTAAGGTTTCAGTTAGGTGTTTTAGTAATATGGGAGAGGTGAGTAGCGGGCTTTTTTTTTTCTCTGCACTCTTTTTGTTGCCCTTGAGCCGCTTCCTTTGCTGTAAAAAAAAATAAATGGGTTGTTTTGAGCCTAAAAAAGACATCGGCAAGACTTGGTTCGCTAAGAGAGTGGTGGATCAGTAGTGTCGGTTTGATATACACGTGCTGGCTGCCAATATGATAGATACCGTCGAGGAAAGGTAAGATAGATTCATTAATAATAGAGAGGATTCATAAATAATAGGGAAGCTGTGTTGTGTTAGGTTATCTGGCGCTGCCCTTTGTAGACTGACTCGCCTCTTGCACTTTTTATGTCCTTGTTCGTGGATTTATTACCTCAGGAACCGAAACGGGACTTGAGACGGTTTAAAGGTCCGGTAAGGCGGCCTTGTGTCGGACGCGGCTTTGGGTCGTATTACAAAACATTTCGTCGCCCAAGTTCACATATTTGACATGGCTTTCGTAGGAGCAGTAGGCCTTTCCAGGGGTAGTTTTATGACCCTGGTGGTAGTTTGACCCTTCTTCTGTGCCATGAACCTTAAAAAACACTCATGAAAACCCGATTGATCCCCTCTTTGACATTTAGAAGTAGTTGATGTGAGAAGCGATTGTGTCTTAACCCGGTAGCTGCGGGGATCATGTTCCTTAAAGGCCCCTCCAAGCGAATTTATGAGAAAAAATCATCACTCACGCAAACCATTTCTTAATATACTACCTATCAACGCATTTGTGATTAGTTTATGCATCATCTATTTTGGGGGCGTTATATCATGGCACAAATTTGGCCCGTCGCTGGTACACGGTAAGGCCACAAATTTGGTCCGTCGCTGGTACACGGTAAGGCCACAAATTTGGCCCGTCGCTGGTACACGGTAAAGCCACAAATTTGGTCCGTCGCTGGTACACGGTAAAGCCACAAATTTGGTCCGTCGCTGGTACACGGTAAAGCCACAAATTTGGTCCGTCGCTGCTACCGGGTTAAAATACAGCCCAAAGTTTGTCTGGGCGAAAACCGGTTCATCTTTTTATTGTTTACGACTGGTAGCCTCCTTTCCCCCCACCCCTTCCGCCTACCGTGTTTACTTTTTCTAACTTTACAATGTGCTTCACTTACTCACCTTAAATATACCTATGTCCATGATCATATTATCGAACCTGTACACGTTTTCCACTTTGTTCTAAGTAAGATTATATATATCAAGACACCTCTCCTCCCGAAATTGACCTCTCTTTTGGCCGCTCATTACTTTCATTCATCTTTGTGGGAACAGCGATTAGCGGGCTGGGTTTTTTCACACCTTTTTTTGTTGCCCTTGAGCTGTTTCTTTAGCTGTAAAAAAATATTATCGTTGATCCACTAATATTGATGAACACTCGAATTAGGCATCATTTTTCTCCTCTATGCTGTAATTCAGTATTCTCAGACATTTTCGTTGGCCAGAACAAACATTCCCGAAGGCTACAAAGGATATGAATCGGGTTATCATGATTGTTTTTTAGCGTTCATGGTGTAGAAACCTCGTCAAACTATCACTAGGCTCAAAACAACCCATTGATTTTTTTTACAGCAAAGGAGACGGCTCAAGGGCAACAAAATGGGTGTAGAGAGAAAAAAAAGCCCGCTACTCACCGCTCCCATAATAATACTAACACAACCTCTACGAAAGCCTTATCAAATGTGAGTGTGTGTGTGGGTAGACCCCGAATGTGAACCTTAGTCGTAACGGTAACACCACAAAAGACACTCAGGAAACACATGTAGTACACCTTGCCGATACTTTATTTTCTCTTATACGTACCCGGCGTCCTCCCCAGGGCCATAAAACATTCAGGTGTATTGTTTGGCCTCGAAATATATCCACGCGTCGTGAGTTGGGGGTCGGAGGCATGCGGGGCTTCACAGGGGCTCTGTATCTTAACTTACCGCAGACAGATGATGACGAAGGGCGCAGCATGAAGACTTATGGTTAGACGGCTTGGTTAGGGAGCGAGGAGGAGGAGGAGGAGGAGCCGGCGGAGGGAGACAAAGATGGGTAGAGACGGAGACAAACGGAGATATGTAGATAGGTAGACCTGGAAATGGACGGACAGATGAATAGGCAAAGGCAGACGAGAGAGACGGAGATGGATTGAGAGAGGTAGATAGACAGACTAGAAAAATAATGGTTGATAAAAGATAGAAGCGAATCAAAAAAGGTAAACAGATTGGTGAGTGAATAGCCAGGTAGATGAATAAGCAGAGCTATGATGAAGAGAAAAAGAAGTTGCGTTATTATCATGGTATAGGAGTAGAAATTTTGAGACAGGTAAGGTTACAGGTAAGGAAGTGATAGTTTGATATACAGGCAAAGTTAAGAAAATTTAACCCGTTAGCAGCGACGGGCCAAATTTGCGGCTTTACCGTGTACCAGCGACGGGCCAAATTTGTGGCTTTACCGTGTACCAGCGACGGGCCAAATTTTTGCCATGATAAAGACCACCCCAAAATAGATGATGCATAAACTGATCACAAATACGTTGATACATATTATGAAATGGTTTGCGTGAGTGATGATTGTTTCTCAATTTTCTTGCTTAGAGGGACCTTTAAGAAACATGGTCCTCGCAGCTACCGGGTTAAGGAGGACTTCATTTAAGATAGCTACGAATACAGAAAGACAAGGTGAAAGAGAGGTAAGGGAAGGAGACAAACAGATGACAGAGTAAATAAAGAAATGGGTAGCAGGTAGGGAAGGAAGTAAGAATAGTCGGAGAGGTCTAGTTCTTGTTTTTGTAGAGTAGAAAGACTGGCAGATTGACGAATAGGTAGAGAAGCGAATGGGCAGATAGCTAGTTAGTAAAAGGTAGGATTCTTAATTAAGGTGTTAGGCTGGTTTTGTTTTTAGGCCGAGACATTGACAAATTGAAACTGGCCGACCGATAGGTAGGGAGAGGTAGGTGTGCCTGGCTTTTTTTTATAGTGACGAAAATATATAGTGAACATGACATTTATCTTTCTCCTTCTCCCTATCTATATCCATGTGCTGATAGGTAGAGAGAGGTGGGTTGTTATTTTTTTTTACAGTAGAGGAAGCAGTTCAAGGGCAAAAAAAAAAAAAAAGAAAACAATAATGAAAAAAAAAAAGCCCGCTACTCACTGCTTCTACATAGAGTCAAGAGGAGTGGCCGAAAGATGGGTCAATTTCGGGAGGAGAGGTGTCCTGATACCCTCCTCTTGAAAGAAACGAAGTAATCCTTGTTTTCATTTCTGTAGGTAAAGACGGAGACTAATAGTAAACTTAAGACTGCTATATATATATATATTTTTTGTTTCTCCTTACCTATCCATCTGTGTTGAATGGTATGAACAGGTAGCGGGTAGATGGTTTGTTAAGCTAAGGGGTTCTTTTTTATATGTAGAAAGAGACTGAGACGCATACTGAGCTTAAGACATATATATTTCTCTTTAGTTACCTAGTTTCTCTATGTCTCTATCTATGTATATCTCTCTTTCTCTTTATGTCTGTTTCCTATCTATTAAGCTCAAGGCAGATTTCTCTCTTTATCCATCTATCTTCGTATCTACCAGGTGAGCATATGACAAATTATCTCTTTATCTATCTGTCTATCTATCTATTCATCAACTTATCTATTCATGTATATCTAGCGAGCTTAAAACAGATTCCTCTCTCTTCCTCCATCCATCTATCCATGCGTTGATCTCTCTTCCTGATTCTTCTCTCTCCTCTGAAAGGCGACACGGATCCCTTCTCCCAAGGCCGCTAGCTCAGGTGTTGCCCCGGCCACACATTAGCGTGCCCGCCCAGCAAGGAGAGAGATGGACAGGTGACTCGCTCTCGGGTGGCAGGTTGGCAGGTGCGCGTCCCGGCCAAGAATCAGATCCGACAGCAAATTTATTCATCGCATAATGTGTGGACAGATAAAAGGGATGTTGGGTAGGTTAGGAGTTTTGTGGGTAGCTAGATATGGAAGTAGGTAGAGGGTTAAGTTCTTAGGTGGATAGATATATGAAGAAAAGACGAGATGTATGGAAAGGGAGTTGGGTACGTAGGGAGATGGGTGGGTAGATAGGTAGATAGGCAGGTATGGAGGTAGGTTAGTAGTTAGGTTCATAGGTAGTTACGTATTTAAAAGGATACATACGTACATAATAGGTAGACAGGTAGATAGATAGATAGATGGATTAATAAATAGGTAAAGATAGAATGATTAGATATGTATCCAAATAGGTAGATATATACACATTTGGAAGAGAAATTAAAATATGAACAGAAGCTAAACAAAGATCAGTAATATACATAGAGGGAGTAAATCAAAGTGTCACACAGGCTTAGCTCAGTAAAAAGAAAACAAAACAAAAAAAAGAAAATACATGAAAATAGTGACCACCGTTGCCAGATTGTCGTCCTCGAAGCATCACATTTTCGTTCTTCTCACCCATAAATATCACCGGGGAACAACAATAATTAACCGTTTTAACGATAACTACAAATACATCTCGTTATCATGGCCCAAGAGACACTTTTGTGGTTGGAAATCGGGAAATAGGAGATAAGTACGACAATCTGGGAACGTTGAGGTAAAGTACGACAATCTGGCAACGTTGAGATAAAGTACGACAATCTGGCAACGTTGAGATAAAGTACGACAATCTGGCAACGTTGAGATAAAGTACGACAATCTGGCAACGTTGAGATAAAGTACGACAATCTGGCAACGTTGAGATAAAGTACGACAATCTGGCAACGTTGAGATAAAGTACGACAATCTGGCAACGTTGAGATAAAGTACGACAATCTGGGAACGTTGAGATAAAGTACGACAATCCGGGAACGTTGATAGTGACCTTGTAAAAGCGGCGAGGGCACAAACAAGGCTGCGGCTGCTCGTGTTTGCTGAACGACTGCAAACTTTGCCCCGAAATTAGTGCTCAGTGATCTGCGTACGCTCTCGGCCACCAATTAAAAGGATGGAGAGTTCGATGAAAATATTTGTGGTTTGTGAAATAGCTGTATCTTATTCTGATCATATACATTTTTTTTTACAGTAAAGGAGGCAGCACAAGGGCAAAAAAAATATGGAAAACAAAAATCCCCGCTGGCACTGCTCCTTTAAATAGTGTTTAGTAAAAAAATCCAAAACAACAACTACAAAATACAAAATTCAAAGGGTAGAAAATAAAAATATAGTTTGTAGAATAGATGTCTTCTCGGAAAACGTAACAATACTGGGATTCGATTTTCAGTATTTTCAGTTTTAAAATATTCATCTATAAAAAAAAATACAACTACATTCGCGGAGTTTAAAGAGTAGCGAATAAATCTAAAACTTTTCTTAATGTATTTCCCAGTGTTTAAAAATGTGTTGCCCCACCAGAGCGAGACTAAAGTATTAGAATTCAAAAGTGTCGTTTTTAAATACAGACTTCATGTTTTTTTTCGGACCCTTCCTTAACCAGACACCCGAAGCCAGGCCTGTCAATAATACGTCGGCGCTAACATGAATAATAGTCTACGTTAAACAGCCTGGCCAGATGCATCACCAAAAATGGGAAAGCAAAAAAAAGAAGAAAAAAAAAGAACACACACACACACACACACACACACACACACACACACACACACACACACACACAGACAAGCAACGCAGGACGGACAAATTTGGGGGTAAACAGAAAAATCTTTGACGCTCGACTTGCTGCTGTCAACACGCGCTCCGGCCCGCAAAACCGAGGACTGGGGCTGGTGAGGTGCAGGGCCGCGGCGATCACATAAGGGGCGGGATGCAGGGATTGAGGCACTGATGGGCAGGAAGACAAATAGGAAGCTCTAGGTCGCATGTTAGAGAGGGAGATGCATTATGACAGGAGTTTAGGATGGGGTCAGTTGTTGTTGTTGATAGATGAAGCGATTAAAGGGAGATAGAGGCATTGGTGGGCAGGAGGACAGATAGCAAGAGGTTACATGCTAGCTAGATAGGGAGTTGTATTATGGCAGGAGTTTAGGATTGGCTCAGTTGCTGTAGACAGATAAAGTGATTGAAAGATAAGACAATAGAACCGACACGGAGATTGAGACATCGATGGGCAGGGAGATAGAGAGCAAGATAGGAAGATGCATTATAACAGGAGTTTAGGATAGCCTCAATTGTTGTCGTAGACAGATAAAGCGATGGAAAGATAAGACAGTAGGACCGACAGGGAGATTGAGGTACCGATGGACAGGGAGATAGACAGGAAAAGGTTACATGTTAGATAAAGAGATGCATTATGACAAGAGTTTAAGACGGCTTCAGTTGTTGTTGTAGACAGATACAGCGACTGAAGGATCAGACAGTAGAAGATATATCGATAATAGGCGACTGACAGAAAGAATGACAGCTGAGACGGTCACAAGAGAAACTGGTAGACAAATAGACAGGGGATTGACAGACAGAATACAGAGATAGATAGAGGATAGTCAGGAAGAAAATTCATACTAAACAGAGCAATTAAGATGGGAAGAAGCTTTTTATGGATTTAATAAGCTCTTGCAAATAGATAAAGCGGCTGAAGGATTAAAATAAAATACGAGAAAAAAAGAGAAAACAGAGAGAAAGAGGCAAGAAACAAAAATACAGAGAGCGGTTTTACTAGCCAGAGGAAGACACTAAAGAGACAGTAGCTTTTTATGATGGACTCCAGCTGTGTTATTGATTCCTCTGGTGATGTTATGAGGCGGCGGCATACAGATACACGTACAGTAGAAGGCAGAGAAAGATATTGACGAACATAGAAAGACAGAAAAACGAGACACAGCAAAAGAGAAATCACAAGGAAAAAGACAAACAGAGAGAGGAAAAAGCTGAGTTATTGACTGATTTAGTGATGTTATGAGGTCAGACAAATAGACAGACAGTAGGTGGGTAAAGAGAGATACTGACGGGATGAGAAAGACAGAGAAAACGAAACACACCAGCAAGAGACAAAGCACAATAAAATCTCGAACAAAACAGCAAAAGAGAAATCACAGGGAAAAAGACAAACAGAGAGAGGAAAAAGGGAAACACACGAGGTTGAAGGATAAAAAAAAGTGCAGAAAGTGTACGAAAAAAATATTGGAAAAATAATCAAGAGGAAACAAAACAAAACACTCAGGCAGAAAGACATACAGCATAAAGAGGATAAAAATTTTGGAGTTTGAAGAAAAGAAAAACTGAGCGAAAACTTCCGTATCAGCGACGACTCTTTCACCGTCATGCGAGCGGCTGACTAATGCATGGAGGAATATTGTAAGGATTAAGCTGATCTGCCTCTGCCTTCCCGGACCCAAAGTTCTGTATATCATTATTAAGAGTGATTTCGCCTCTGCTCAGTGAGTGAATATTAATGACGGAATAATGGAGTGATCGAATACTGTCAAATTTTTACAAGATTAATATTTCCAGATTTCAATTTTTACTGTTTAGAAATAGGAGGGGAGTTACAAAGAAAAGGAGGGGGGTGGGATATGATACAGCAGAAATAGAGAAAATACGAGAAGAGAAATGCAGCTCAAGGGTATTAGAATAAAAGAAACAAATATAGCCCACTGTCGATACTTCTGCTAATAGTGCACAGTTGAAGGATTAAAGAAAAGACTCGGAATCATGTACTGAGGTGTCTAATTAATGCATGATGACAGTATATTACCCTCATTAGATCACGTTCTATAATTTTCATTCATAACAGTTTGATAATTGAAGAGAAGTTTTCCAGGTGGTGGGTTCATAAGCGGTCACCTCACTTTTTCCTCTCCTTATTTATCGGTCCATTTATTTTGCGTAGGTGTTATATGGTGCAGGGTATTTTTTTATTTTTTCATTTAATTATTTTGTGTCGTAGACGAAATAAAAAAAAATAACACGACATAAACACTTAAAACGACCCCTTCTCTCTTTTCATGTGTTTTGAGCCTCTATTAAACTTGTCCAACCCCTAAATTAACCCTCATGTGCGTATGTGTGTGTGTGTCTGTGTGTGTGTGTGTGTGTGTGTGTGTGTGTGTGTGTGTGTCCGTGCGCGCGTCTGTGTGTTTCGCTATGACTTTGCATGAACTGAAAACATATTTGCTCGGTTTTTGCTTTTCACTTCTTTTCTTTCTTTTTTTAGCTTTTCTGAAGACGCTACGCTCTCGTTCATCAAATATTCATAAAGCCAAAGCTGAACTACCTGTGCGGGGCGGGGGGGGGAGAGAGAGAGAGAGAGAGAGAGAGAGAGAGTGTGTGTGTGTTCCACCTAAAATTTCATAAATATTGAAGGAAAGAGAGTGACAGTTAAAGTGCACGGAAAATAATTATAAATATTACAAAGTTGATGCAGATTAAGAAGGGCAGAGAGGAGGAGGAGGAGGAGGAGGAGGAGGAGGAGGAGGAGGAGGTAAATAAGAAGAAAAAAATAGAAGAGAAAGAAGTAGCAAAAATGAGGAAGAGGAGCAGGAGGACAAGGTAGAGGAGAAGCGGGATGAGAGGCAGGGGACAGTGATAAAGGAAGACGAGGAGAAGGAGGAAGAGAAAGGAGGGGAGGAGGAGGAAGAGGAGGAGAAGACCAAGGACGAAAATAGATATCGGAGTAGGGGCGTGGTGTCAGGGGACCCCGCACACACACACACACACACACACACACACACACACACACACACACACACACACACACACACACACACACACACACACACACAAACACACACAAACACAGTATCAAAAGAGAGACTTACCTTCATGTCGACTTACCTTCCTTCCTTCCTTCCTTCCTTCCTTCCTTTTTCTCTCTCTTTTATCAGTCGCTTCTCTAATTCTTTCCCTTTCGCAAGATTTCTCTATTTCTCCCCTCTCTTATTCCTCTATTCCTCGGCTCTCTCTCTCTCTCTCTCTCTCTCTCTCTCTCTCTCTCTCTCTCTGAATGGGTCTTTCTTCCTTCCCTCCTTCCTACCCTATCTTCTTTTTCTCCTACAAATCTTCCCTTCGTCTCTCCGTGTTCTCTTTCCTCGTTCTCTACTTCATGTTTCTTTTCCTTTAATTTTCTTCCCTTTTTCGTACGTTATCTCCTTTTCTGTTTCTTTTTCGCCCACCTTTTTCTCTCTTATTTTCTCTGTATCATCTTTTACTTATCTCCGTTCTCTTTGCTTGCCCTTACTTCTCCCTGCTCTCTGTTATCACTTTATCCTTTTCTTCTTCATATTTTTCTCTTCTGCTTCCATTCCTTTCACACTCACTCACACTCTCATGCACTCATCCTCACCCTTCCTTCATCTTTTCACCCAGCATCATTTCTTTTTCATCGCCATCTCTTTCTTTTTTTGCCTTTTCAACTGGGGTTTTTTTCCTGCGTCCTCTTTACATCTCTTCCATCCATCACAATTTTCTATTTTCACACCTCTCCCTGCCTCTCCTCTTTTTCTTTGTATCCTCCTTTTCTCTTTCTAGTCTCAACATCCTCCCATATCCGTCTTCTTTCCTCCCCACATCACAGCATCGTCAACATCATCAGCTTCATTTCCAATTTTACCCTTAAGATGTTTGCTCTAACCTTCTTTTCAAACAGTCTAACTCTCCCTCTCTCCCTCTCCTCTCTCTATATCTTGCCGCCTTCCCTCCTTCATCTTCCCTCTGTCTCTCTCTTTTTTTCTCTGTCTATCTGTTTCTCTGTCTCTTTCTCTTCCCTCCTCCCTCTTTTTCTCTGTCTCTCTCTGTTTGTCTGTCTTTTCCTCTCTCTCCCTCCCCTTTTTGTATATCTTCCTGGTGTCCCTCCTCCATCTTTCCTGTCTCTATCTCTCTCTGTCTGTCTTTGTCTGTCTCTCGATCTCTCTGTATATTCTGCCACCGTCCCTCCTTCCCTCTGCTACTCTGTCACTTCCTGTTTCTGTCTCCCTCTCCTTCTCTGTAGCATCGAGGTTCTGCGTCTCCTGCATATGTAATGTTGGCGTCTCTTTCATCTTTCACCAAATTGCTCGAGAATTCACAACGAACAGAACTCTCGCCGCTGATGATAAGTGGTTTGGGGTTCAATCTTATTTTATATTTCGTCAGTTTTCTCTTTTTTTTTTCTTTGTGTCTGTCTTTCACGATTATGACTTTTGTGGATTGACTGTTATTTGCTTATTTTCCTATGTGTATATGTTCGTGTGTGTATATATGTCTCTTTTTGTCTCTCTCTGTCTCTGTCTGTTTCTATCTCTCTCTGTCTATCTCTGTGTGTGTCTCTATCGCTCTGTCTCTCTCTCAATTTCTCATATTTTACTTCTTTCATCTTTTTCTCCTTTCTCATCCTCCTCATCTTTTGAATAAGTCTACAAACAAACAAAATATATCTTGATCTTCCCCTTTTTTTTAACCTTGCCATTCCGAGACATTTGTTCTGTGCTTTTCTTTAACTATTCCACACACACACACACACACACACACACACACACACACACACAAACACACAAACACGGGCGGGCGGACAAAAGAAATCAGAGAAAATAGCCAGGCAATTAAGGGCGGAGTGAAAGGACAAAGGAAAGAAAGAAGGAAAGAAAGAAAGAGGGAGAAGAAAGAGAAGACGTAAGAGGTACCGCGAACGACAGCGTCTGGGAAGAAAGGAAAAGAAGGGAGAGAAAGAAAGATTGGCAGAAAGACAGACAGACAGAGACAAAGACATAAAGAGAGAGAAAGAAGGACAAACTTATAGATAGAAGGGGACAGACATAATGAAGCAGACAAAAATAGATAGACAAAAAAGGAACAGGCAGAAAGAGATTGACAGATACAGGAGAGAGAAACAGGTAGGAACAGAAAAAGACAGACAAAAACAGAAACAGAAAAAGAGAAAAAAAACAGACAAACAGAAAAAAAAACAGACAAAAGGAGAGGAAAAACAGACCAAAAAAAAAAGACAAAAAACAGAGGATAACAGAAGCAAACAGAAACAGACAAAAAAAACAGGAAGATACAAAAAAAACAGACTAAGAAACACGAAGAAAGAGACATAAAAACATAGAAAGAAACATAAAAAAACAGACAGAAATAGACAGACAGTTACCTTAAACCCATTCCATCTTACATCAAAGTTCCCTCCCTCTCTCCCTCCTTCCCTCCCTCCCTCCCTCCAATCTTTCAAAATTTGCCGACGACACAAAGGTGGGTGGGAAGGCCCTCACAACGGCAGACTGCAAAATTATCCAGAGAGACCTGGACCAGATCACTCGGTGGCCAGAAAAATGGCAGATGTCCTTCAACACTGCCAAATGTAAAGTAATGCATATCGGATCCAGAAACAGCAACCACACATACCACATGGGTGGCGAACCACTACATGTTGTGCAAGAGGAAAGAGACCTCGGGGTCACCATCAGCAGTGACTTGAAACAAATAAAACACTGCAAGTCCGCCTGTAAGAAAGCCAATACAATGCTTGGGTTCATATCGAGAAACTTCGAATACAAGACGCCGGGAGTTATGTTATCCTTGTACAACTCGCTGGTAAGGCCCCACCTGGAATACGCCGTGCAATTCTGGTCTCCTAATTACAGGAAAGACATTGAATTACTTGAGAGAGTACAGCGCCGCGCCACGAAGATGATACCATCACTGAGGACGAAACCCCATGAAGAGCGACTCGAGCGACTCAACCTCTTCACGTTGGAAAAGAGACGCCTGCGGGGAGACATGATACAAGTCTTTAAGTACCTGAACAAGCTCAGCAACGTTGATCACTCCAAACTCTTCACGCTACAAACCAACCTGAGAACAAGAAACAACGGAAAAACAATTCAAGCAAAGCGATGCAATACCGACATCGGCAGGAGTTATTTCTCGAATAGAATTGTTCGCCACTGGAACAGCCTTCCTGCAGAAGTGGTTAGCGCAGAGATCATCAACTCCTTCAAGAAACGCATTGATCGCCACTTTGCTGCATCGGGAGTGAACTGAACGTTCCCAAGAGTAGATACACAAGTGCTTTAATCCTTCCCTGCAAGCCACTCCTATGGCAAACGGATTGATTGAATCACTGAACGCAGGCAGCCTAGTAATGAGCCAACAGGCTTTCTGCTGCCTGCTAGTCCATGTTTCCATGTTTCCTTCCCTCCCTCCCTCCCTCCCGTCTTGCCCGCCGGCCGAGAGAGAGAGAGAGCGGGAGAGTCTGAGCGCGGAGAAACATGATATTGGAGTTTCATTTACATTCTAATTCACGCATACATAAAATGATGCGCGGCCGTTCATTATGGTAATTAACGCCCCGGAGCCTTATTTAACGGACGGAGGCTTAGCCCATGCCCGCCACCTCGGCTTTTCATATTTCAGATTAAAGAGAAAAGTACAGAAAAAAATTGTTGGTTGATATTTTGCTTATAATCTGTACACTCTCCCTATAAAAGAAAAAAATCATACTGGTCATTCGAATTTGTTTGAGTAATACTTCTTTTCATATTTCAGCTTCAAGAAAAAAAGAAGAAGAAATATTAGTTGGTACTTTTACGCATAATCTGGATACTAACCCTAAAAAGTAGTTTCATGGTGTTAATTCGAATTCCTTTTAGTAATAGTGTTGCAACCTTGAGTGTAATAGAATTCAGAAAACCATCACAAACAATATAAACGCAAATATGTTTTAGTAATAGTGTCAAAACCTTAAATATATACAAATTCAGAACACCACCTACGTAAAATTAAATAACCTCAAATTTGTTTTAGTAATAGTGTCACAACCTTAAATATATAAAAATTCAGAACACCACCTTCGTAAAATTAAATAACCCCAAATTTGTTTAAGTAATAGTGTCACAACCTTAAATATATACAAATTCAGAACACCACCTTCGTAAAATTAAATAACCTCAAATTTGTTTCAGTAATAACGTCACAACCTTAAATATATGGGAATTCAGAACACCATCTACGTAAAATTAAATAACCCCAAATTTGTTTAAGTAATAGTGTCACAACCTTAAATATATGGGAATTCAGAACACCATCTACGTAAAATTAAATAACCCCAAATTTGTTTAAGTAATAGTGTCACAACCGTCAGTGTAACAAAATCTAAAACACCTTCATCTAAAATCCCCTGATAAAGATTAAGCCCTAAAGCAGCCCATTGTTAGTCTAAAATAAGCGTGTCGTAACTCCCTTTATGTCTATGTGTGTTAGTCTGGATGAGCTGTCGGTTAGCAGAAGGAAGAAGAGGAGGAGGAGGAGGTCAAGGAGACGAAAAACTAGGGTACTCAGGGTTTAGGAAGGGCGGTGGCAGGGTGGAAGGGGAGGTGTGGAGCTGGAGAGGAAGGAGAGAGACATGGATGCTAGGTAGAAGGGAGGAGGAGGAGGAGGAGGTCAGGGTTTAGGAAGGGCGGTGGCAGGGTGAAAGGGGAAGTGTGGAACTGGAGAGGGAGGAGAGAGAGAGATATGGATGCTGGGTAGAGGGGAGGACACGAGAGACTTGACTGGGTGAAGGGAAGATGTTGCAGAAGGGAAGGGAAATGTGAAGCTGAAAAGGCAGGCGAGAGGAACAGAGAGTAAGAACATGAGAGATTTGACTGGCTGTATAGATGGAGGGTTTTGCAAGATGGAGGAGTTGGAGAGGTAAACAGAGCAAGATAGACAAGGAAGGGAGAGAGAGAAACAAAAGGAGACAGAGAGCATGAGAGATTTGACTGGCTGTATAGATGGAGGGTTTTGCAAGAGGGATGAGTTGAAAAGGTAAATACAGCAAGATATGGAGACAAGGAAGGGAGAAAGAGAAAAAATAGGAGACAGAGAGCTTGAGAGATTTGACTGGCTGTATAGATGGAGGGTTTTGCAAGAGGGAGGAGTTGGAGACAAGGAAGGGAGAGAGAGAGAAAAAAAGAAAGGAGACAGAGACAGATAGAGACAAGGAGACAAGGAAGGGAGAGAGAGAGAAAAAAAGAAAGGAGACAGAGACAGATAGAGACAAGGAGAGAATCAGAGGGAAGGAGGAGGAAGGACGGCAAAAGGATATATAGAGAGGACAAGAAGAAAGAGAAAGACAGGGCGAGAGACTTAACTAGCAAGATGAAGGGCGTTACAGAAGAGAGGAGTTGAGGAAATATATCAAACACACACTCCTCTAGCACGCTATGAGTATACAAATAGTCTCCGGTATACAACAACATCAAAACAAGTAACAATCCTTCACCATACAAACTCAACACTCCTATACTGTCCCTCATCTTCCCCCAACTGTTGCATTCCATTAGCCCACTTCCTCTCCTTGCTACACCCTTAACTAAAAAAAAAAAAACTAAAGGTCGGGAGGGAGGTTGTAGACGGGTGGGAAGATAAAGAGGAAACATGAGACGGCCGAGCAAGTAGAGCAGAAGAGCGGAGACGAGAAAAGGGTGGAGAGGACGGGGCAGGATGCATCGTGGTGGGAGAGTTAGGTAAGGGATGGAAGAGACAGGTTAGGTAG
This sequence comes from Eriocheir sinensis, assembly GCF_024679095.1. Lineage (NCBI taxonomy): Eukaryota > Metazoa > Arthropoda > Malacostraca > Decapoda > Varunidae > Eriocheir > Eriocheir sinensis. Next base: position 4,487,463 of record NC_066547.1, on the reverse strand, counting down.
GATGGAGGAGCGTAAAGGTGGTGAAGGGGATGGAATGTACATGGGTGTTTTGTTTCAGGGGGAGAAGGGAGGTGAGGTAAAGGTGGACGCGTTGGTTGAGTGAAAGGAGATGAGGTGAAAGGAGGAGAAGGAGGGAGGAGAGAGAGAGGGGGGTAGATAAAGGAGATGAAAAAGGTGAATGAGGGAGAACCAAACAGAGAGAGGAGGAAAATGATAAGTGGAGGAGGTAAAAGAGGGGAAAAGTGGATTTAGTGGATTAACTGAAAGGGAAGTAGGTGGTTAGAAGGAGAAAGTAAAAGGAGAAGAGATAATTGAAGTGGAATAACTGGGGGAAGAGTGGAGAGAGTGGATTAACTGGAAGGGAAGAAGGTGGATAGATGGAGAAGGTAAAAGGAGAAGAGATGAGTGAATTGGAATAACTGGGAAGGAAAAAGGTGGATATATAGTTAAAGAACGCAAAGGAAGGGAGAAGAATGTAGCAAGTGGAAGAACTATAAAAAGGAGAGAAGGTGGATAGATGGAAGAGGTAAGGGGAGGGGAGGGGGATGAGTGAAGCGGATTAACTGGAAGGGAAAAAGGTGGATAGATGGAGGTAAGGGGAGGGAAGGGGGATTAGTGGAGTGCGTGACTACGGCGTGACTAAGCGAAGGGATTGCCAGCGCCTGAAAGAGCAGATCAACGCGCGCTGAGACGCCACGCTCGACCAGGTCAGGGAATGTGGCAAGTTCATCATTCCACCTGAGTCCCGCTGCGCTCCTCCGGTCACGTCCCTCTGGCGGCGGGGCGGGAAAGGAGAAACATTCGCGGCGGCTGAGACGACGTGTGGCTCGGTGGGTGGGTGTTTATAAGTCTTGAAAATAGTGCTCGTGTTGGTGTCTGAGTTTCTGTCCTTGTTTTTTGTGTGTGTTTCTGTTTTGTTTTGTTTTTTTGCTCATTTTCTTTTTTTCTTTTTTCTCTTGTTTTTTTGTCTCTTTTTATCATTTTCCTCCTCTTTCTGGTTTGTCTTCCCCTTTTCATGTCCTTATTTGTGTTTTTGTTTGAGTTTCTGTTCTAAGTTTTTTTTTTCTCCTCCTGTTCTTGTTCTTATCTTCGTTCCTGTCCGTGTTTTCATGTCTGCTTCTCTCCATTATTTTTTTCTGTTCTTGTTCCTGTTTTTCTTCCCCTCTGTCCTTTACTGTCTCTGTGTTGTCTCTCCATGTCCTCTCTTTATCTCTATCTCTCCCTCTCCATCATTTTCATGCTCTTATCCTTACTCTTGTTCCTCTCTGTCCTTTCTGTCCTCGTGTTGCTGCCTCTCCGTCTTCCTGTCTGATGTGTTGAGCGTCTTGTCTCGTCTCGTTTCGCTTCGTCTTGTGTTGTCTGGTCCCTCGATCCTACTCCTCCTCCTCCTCCTCCTCCTCCTCCTCCTCCCACAGACCCAGCCAAGTGCGTGCCGGAGACGTGCCTCAACTAAATCATCTTTAATCTCCTTTAATCCTCTCCTGCTTTTATCCCATTAATGCTTGACGCCCCGCCTCGCTCACTCGCGCTCCCTCATTCTCACTCTCATTCTCTCGCTCTTTCGTGGCACTCTTTCCCTTTATCTTTTTTTACTTTTCCTCACCGAACGAAGAACAAAGACGGAGGAGGAAGAAAAGCGTCGCAGCAGCACAGAGACCAACCGAGCAATGTTACGGAAAGGAGAATAAAGAGGAGAAGGGAACGTTAGTAGTGTCAACATCTCAATAATTAATCGGAAGGGTTCATCTTGGGTTTTTAATTTGGCCGAGTGAGGGAGAACTTGCTGAGAAAAGTCCCCCACTCAGCATCTGCATAACTTTACATACTGACGAAGGGATAGAAAAAGGAGAGAGGTTCGCCCTGACTGCGGAATATGTGAAGGATGGATGGGCAGAACGTCTTTGGAACATCTCTTTTTTGTTGTTTTGTTCTTTGTTTGAAGCTCATAACGCCGTAAAGTGATGGTAGATATAGCAAAATGATGTCAGTAAATTTGTACCCATTATAACTTTTCTTTTTCATTGTTAATTGATCTTTTTCAGGGACTTTATATAATGGGTGAGAAGGGTTACTTTCCATTAATATTTTTATAGAGTTTTATATTGTAAGTTTTGGTAGTTTTTTCATGTTTTTTTTCATTTGTTTGACTAGAGACTTTATGCTAATGAGAGAGAAGTTCTTTTCTTTTATTATTTTATTATAGACAAATTTACATACATATTAGTCATGGTTTGATAGTGCTTCTGTTTTTCCATTTTTTTTTTAAGTTGTCAAAGAGAATAGTTTTTTGATAGCTTTTGATCATTGCTGTTCCATTTTATTAAGGTGACCAAGAAACCTGTAAAGAAGAAAAAAACTGACTCCCTTAATCCCAATCCAAGACCATGACTCAAAACCTGAAGGTGAAAACTAAAAAAAACTGCGTCGTAGGTGATCCTCGCAAACCGACAGCGGTCACACAGCCTCAAGGTGACCTGCGGATTAGTTTCTTTGTGGCATTAGAGGATTGATCTCTTTCTTGGTCAGTTTTATCCATTGGTTTGAAGGTGAACCTGTTTTTGCCTGTAAGTAGGTAAAGAAAAAAGCTGGACGTGATATCTCTCTTAAGGGCAACAAATTTTTTATTCGTTTCCAATCTTGCATGCTTCACTTTTTATTCTTGGTCACCGTGGCACGTTTTTGCAAGTAGGACGTTAAGAGCTAGACGCTATTCCTCTCGCCAAGACACCCGTTTACTGTTCATTTTAATCTTATATACTTTACTTTTTATTCTTGGTGGGAAAACTGACATCTTTATCCACAGTGCGAAGGCCGGGTAGTGTTTCTCGTCGGGTGTTGTCTCAGTAAATGTGTATGAAGATCAAGCGGCCACTATTGATCATAAGTATTCCTCTCTCTGAAGCCAAACACGACCGACGAAACATAGCAAAACTTGTTAACTTCATAACTGCTTTAAATCATTCAATTGGACATACGTTTCGAATAGTTAATGTCGTTGGGTGTTGGAAAATCTTGCCAATACTACATTGGTCCCAAATTCCAAATGCTCTAACGTGAGATTAAACTAATTGCTTTAACAACAACAACAACAACAACAACAACAACAACAACAACAACAACAACAACAACAACAGCAACAAAAGTAAATAACAGTAGTTTTACCTGAGAGAGAAAGCAAATATGTATCTTGATTGGACAAAGGTTACGTGTGTGTGTGTGTGTGTGTGTGTGTGTGTGTGTGTGTGTGTGTGTGTGTGTGTGTGTGTGTGTGTGTGTGTGTGTGTGTACCCAATGGAGCTGTCATGTGCAAGGGATTAACCTGATTTTGTCAATGATGAATGATTGCCTCCGTCGCACGCCCTGATGCTGGGGTTCGCCGCCTTGCCTGTCACCTCCCTGCAGTGGTTCGGTGCTTCTGGAGGCGCCGCGACCCTCACCCAGGAAGATTTTACTCATCATCGTGCTGCAAATGCTTTTACTGGCCTTATGAGTCTAACCTTGTTCTGTTCATGCTTGTCACTAAAGGGTTCGGCTTTTTATAGGGATTAGTCACATATAGATCACCCTTAACATAATATTTCCTTTCCTTATGGTGGTGGACGTGTTTGATTTATTGGGGTAAAAGTCACTGGGTTCATTTATAAAGAGATGCCTCAAGGTTGACTCCCTCACCGACCAGGATGAAAGTAACGTTTGACTTTGTGGTCTGTAAAAGCTTAATCACATTCACGGAGCCTCTTGTTTCTTTGTTGCGGCGATAAACATTTTTTTTTATATTATCTTCTATATTGTTATTTTTATTGTTATTGAGAGTCATGAAAGGGCATGAAGGGAAAGAAAAAAAATGAACAGACAGATAAAAAATTAAACAGTGTGAGCGTTAATTTATTTTATTATTATTATTTTTTTACAACAAAGGAGACAGCTCAAGAACACACAAAAAAGGAAACAATAATAAATAAAAAAACGCCCGCAATTTGGTATATTATTGTTATTTTTATAGAGATCCACGAGAGGGCATTGAGGAAAAATAAAATAAATATGAGGAGACATAGAAATAAAGAAACAGACAGTATGAGTAAAGTATGAAGAATAAAAGGGGAGAGACAAACAAAATATATCTAAATAGTTAACAGGTGAACATTGGTCGACTTTCACTTCAGCCTTTTACGATGCTGGCCACATTAACATTATGAATGGTTTCGCATAAAACGGCTGACTTTTATCGCCTTCAGGAACCAGAGCACAATGACAGCTAAGCATCAGGGCGTGCGAGGAGGGCGAGCACTCAACATGGACAAAATCAGGTTAATAATACTTCTTGGACTTTACTGCCACTTCAAACGACACCCAGAGACTCTTACTACACCTCCCCGTTGCCAAAGAAGCCGAGAGACGTGTAGCTAATCTGTAACACTAATATTTTTCTCATTATAAAACGACCTCCTCTAATGTGTGTCTAATCGGAATGTCTATCGTTTGTATAAAGACTTGTCCTTCCACCGGCCACCCTCCGCTGCCCTCGTCGACAAACTGGCTCTAGACACGGGACAAGGAGACGCATCTGAGTGGTCACTTCTTTAATATTCTACCTCATTAATACTGCCAGAGAGACAAATAAAAAGACAGACAGACCATTGCAGTAGGATCGAAGATAATACGTGAACAGTTACTCAACACAGCTCAACACAGTGCAATACAGAACAGTTTGAATATCACTGTGAGGCTTATTAGAACGGAGTGAAGGAAGCGGAAGGAGGAAGGCTGGAGGCTGGAGGCTGAGCGAGATGATGCAAGAGGCGGGAGATGATACAGAACCCTTAGCAGCATCACGATTATCATTATAAGTAGTAGTAGTAGTAGTAGTAGTAGTAGTAGTAGTAGTAGTAGTAGTATGGGTTATGTTAGTAGCAATAGAAAGGCACACACAAACATAAAAAAAACACCAAAAAAACAAACTAACAAACACTGAACCCTCAAACACACACACACACACACACACACACACACACACACACACACACACACCACACACACATAACCCCCCTCACACACACTTACACACAGTATTAGTCTTTCAGGATAAGTCTTTCAGGAGCATCTCATTTCCCAGTTATCTTCCGTTGGTGCGCCCGAACCGAACGATATTTTCCCGCACATTCGCAGCAAAACGTCGACCATTTGCGTGATTGCTTTGATAAACTGATTACCCACAAGAGACCCGCCAATCACCCGCCATTCTGTGCAGAGTTTGAAAGAGAGTTCCGGAAAGCGAGAGACAGGCAGACGGACAGACAGACAGACAGACAGACAGACAGATAGACAGATAGGTTTGTGAGAGTTCCGGAGAGCGAGAGACAGACAGACAGACAGACAGATGGACAGACAGACCGACAGATACATAGGTACAAAGCGACAGACAAAGCTAGAGAGAAAGGAAGAAAGATTAACACACACACACACACACACACACACACACACACACACACACACACACACACACACACACACACACACACACACACCGATCCAGTCTCTCGGAAAATCTTTTACATAATTTTCTATTACTAATAAAACTCTTCGACATGACACAAGTTGAAGACAAATATTTAAACCTTCAAACAAAACCTCTTCCTTCTATAACAAAAATAACATCAAAAGTTCGTGGTTGGGCTACTTACTCCTTTCTCGACAGTCATAGACGTAAGTGTTGTAAAGTTTCAGAAAGAGGGTTTTAAAAGTATAGGTCAGATTGTTAAAAAAGGGGAGGGGGGGCTGAGCGGTTAACAGCTTCCACAATAGACTCACCACTTCGGAGAGTTTTAAAAGTATGCAGGAATGTTTGGTGAGTGAGAGGAAGGTTATGCGGGGTTTAAAGGAGTAAAGTGGAGAGTTATGGGGAAGTTGAGGAGGGGGAGGAGGAGGAGGAGGAGGAGAGTGTTGAGAGATGAAAGGCAAAGAGGAAAGGTTAAGGAAAAAAGGGAAAAGGGAGAGAAAGAGAGAAAAACAAAGTGAGGAAGGAAGCAAATAGGATCAGAGAGAGAGAGAGAGAGAGAGAGAAAGAACCCTTCCAAAACCCTGACGATTAAGGTCTTCCTGCCTATCAGCCTCTCGGATCCTAAGTTCTCTCTTTCTTCTCTCTCCTTTTTCTCCTTTTTTTCTTTTTTCTCTTTTTTTTTCTATCTTCATCTTTCTCTTCTCTTTCTTCTTCTTTTACCTGCACTTTTTCTTCTTCTTCATTTCTTCTTCTTCTTCTTCTTCTTCTTCTTCTTCTACATTTATTTCCTTCCCTTAGACTTTTTTTTCTTCTTTCTTTCTTTCATTCATTCTCTTATTTCTTTTCCTACTCCTTTTCCTCCTCCTTTAGCTTTCCTCTTTTCCCTTTCTCCTCTTCCTACTTTCTCCTCTTCCTTTTTCCCCTTACCATTTCCTTCACTCTCCTTCCATTTCACCTTTTCCCACGCCTTCTCCTTCCTCAACCTCCTCTTCCTCCCTTGCTTTTCCTCTTCCTCCTCCTCCTCCTTTGCTTTTCCTCTTCCTCCTCCTTTCCCTTCCCTCCTCATCCTTCTCCTTCTCCTCCTCCTCCACCTTCACCAACACCAACATCTCACGCCTCAAGGTCACCAGGCAAATTATGTTGACGATTCGCACATCACAGTCTCAGTGTTTATGGGAGCCAGGTGGGAGGAGGCTGGACGAGGGAAGGTAAATTAGGGTTAATCGTTCAAGGTGAGGGAGGTGAGCAGGTAAACTGAGGTGGGTGATTAGCGTGCAACTTGGGGCAGGTGAGAAACGGAGGGAGAGGAAAGGGAAGGTGAGAAATGAGGTGTTTGTGAAGCCAGGAGAGATGGAGGAGAACGAAGAGGAAGAGCTAGCTAATGAGGGAAGGTGTGTGAGGAGAGGGTTAGATAGGTCAGGTGATGCAGTAATAATTAGAAGGAAAATGTTACAGGCAAAGTTAGAGGCATACCTTATAACTACGCGTGGCCTTAGTGCTCATCTTCGTCACCTTGGTCCTTGAGATGAGTAAAAAAAAAAGAAAAAGAATGAGGAGAGTTTTGATGGGGAGAGAAGAGAGAAAATTAAGTGAGAGACAGATAGATAAATAGATAGATAAAGAGAGAGAGAGAGAGAGAGAGAGAGAGAGAGAGAGAGAGAGAGAGAGAGAGAGAGAGAGAGAGAGAGAGAGAGAGAGAGAGAGAGAGAGAGAGAACGCGCATGGGAGCCTGATGACCAGCATGCATGGGAGAGGCCCTTGTTGACCCTTCACCGGGGGGGAGGAGGGGGAAGGGGAAGGGGAGAGGGAGGGGGGGGGCGGGGCAGGGTTGTTTTATTACTCTCCTTTATTTCACTTCGTATTAAATGGTCCTTCAAGTTTTCCTATTTTTCACGTTTTTTTAGCATATTTTTTTAGTATCAGAGATTTTTCTTGTACCGGTATTTTCCTTTATCTTTTTTTATTTTCCTTTAATCAATATTCCAATGCTTACTGATTGATGGTTTTGTTATCCTCTTAATCTATCGGTAATATATAAATTTGTTCAGAGATTACCTTGTTAGTTTTTTGATAGGTTATGTTTTGGTAGTTGATTAGACTGATTAGCATAATGTCCAAGACCTCCAATTTGCATTCGTCTTTCCTCGCATCGATCTTATAATAATCCCGAATCAGCATCTTCGGCCGCATCATTGTCAGTTCGTCCCTAATCACTTTACTAATGATAGCTTTTGAGGCTTCACTAATAACAACAACAACAAAGTAAATCCACAGCAGATCATAGACGCTGCGGGTATTGCTTCATTGCGACAGGGAATTGCTTAAAAAGGCTATTATTTTTAAACCCTTCAGGCGCTCATAACGACTAATTTCAAAGGCCGCTACTCCTTTTTAGCATCGCCCTCTTTCTTCACCTGACTCCTCCTTACCCTCCTCCTCTTACCACCTTATATATTACACTGTCCTTTCATTCTGTCTGTCATTGTCCTATCTACCACATTGTCCTTTCATTCTGTTTATCATTGTCCTATCTACCACATTGTCCTTTCATTCTGTCTATCATTGTCCTATCTACCACATTGTCCTTTCATTCTGTCTATCATTGTCCTATCTACCACATTGTCCTTTCATTCTGTCTATCATTGTCCTATCTACCACATTGTCCTTTCATTCTGTCTATCATTGTCCTATCTACCACATTGTCCTTTCATTCTGTCTGTCATTGTCCTATCTACCACATTGTCCTTTCATTTTCTGTAGCATTGTCCTATCTACCTCAATGTCCTCTCAAATGCCACAACCGTACTCTCGCTAACATTGACTTTCTCTAATAGACACAGTTCGAAGATGTTTGAATGAATGAGAACGAAGAAAATGGACTTGATAGGTAATATATATGGGGGTGTTGTAAGTTACTATGGCAAAAAAAAAAAATTGTTCACAAAGGTCATGAAACTATCTATGAAATGCCTATAGTATACACGAGAACCTTTACACATAGGCGTAGGTAACAGGACCATGAAACCTTTGGAAAAAAATATACGGGTCTGGACAGTGTTTTTCATTTCCAATTTTTTTTTTTCATTTAATTTGCGAGCGCAGTGTAACATATCCGACCGTCGTTAGCGTGATGTATAGAACGACACGCTAAACACATCGAGCCTTCATCACCTGTTTGTTTATGATTGCTAATGAATTTTAATCGTCAACAACAACAGCACACGGCGGCCATTGCATCATGACGAACGGCCGACAGGAAAAACACATCAGTAAGAAAAAAACCCACTAACATACACACAAAAACAAACACATACTTTCACAGCCATACACATTAAAAAAAGTAGTATACGCATAAACACACACACACACACACACACACACACACACACACACACACACACACACACACACACACACACACACACACACACACACACACACGCACACACCTTCAATCCACGCAGCTGCTTTGTCTCAGGAGCTTATGCATATTCTTTTATATCCTTTCTTCTTTTTTCTTTCTTTCTTTTTCTCTTTCGCACTCGTTTTCTTTCTTTACGTCTCTTCTTTCTACATTTTTTTCGTTTTCCTTCACTTCCCGTCATCTTTTCTTCATTTCCTTTTCTATTTTATTTTTTACCCCCTTTTCCCTCTTCTTCCTCCTCCATGTTTACCGACCACAACAACCCAACCCAACAAAAAAGTGGACCCAAATTGGACTGACTATAGGAAGCCAATTGATACCCACATGAAGGAGAAAAACACTATAGATACGATCACGGAAAAAAGAGTAGCGGGGAACCAGACACCAGATGCGGCTCGTAAGAATCTGCAACCTGAGACAACAATAGGAGGAAAAAAAGAAATTTAAAGGAACACGTTTAGCTTCTTGTAACTTGATGCAGTATGGTATAGCTTTGAAGACTCTCGCTCCCTCCCTTCTCCTTCCTTCTCCTTCCTCCTCTCCATTGCCATTTCGATGATATTTAAGATACAGTTCATTTGACCATCTTTGACAGTTTGTTTTAAGTATTTGTTTCCAGATCAAAAGGCAAAAGCAGCGACGGTGAATTCGTACGTGTTTCCAGATAATCATGAAAAAGAGAGACAGATAGACAGTCAGACAGATGGGCAGAGAGAGAGAGAGAGAGAGAGAGAGAGAGAGAGAGAGAGAGAGAGAGAGAGAGAGAGAGAGAGAGAGAGAGAGAGAGAGAGAGAGATGTAATGTGACATATAGTGAGTGGATTCGCAGAGAACCAGATTTGGGAAGATGATATTCAAGATTAACACACACACACACACACACACACACACACACACACACACACACACACACACACACATACTCCCCCCCCCCCTTACATATGATAGAGGTTGTCGTGAGGTGAGGTGGAGGTTGTAAGGGCCGAGAAAAGAGCAATGCGAGGCGTGAAGTAAATAAAAAAAAAAAGACTCCAACCAACACACCCAAACACAGGGCAGAGCAGAGTAGAGAATAAAGGAACCAAGAGGAAGAGAGGGAGAAAGGAAAGGAGAGAGGAAGGGAGAGAAAGAGAGAGGGAAAGAGAGGGTATGTAAGAGGAAAAGGGGGAAAAAGGGAGGTGAAGGGAAGAGACAGGAAGAGAGGAAAGGGGAGGGGAAGAAGGGGGAAATCGAGAGAAAGAGAGAGAGAAAGAGAGGGAGTTTTGGAGAAAAGAGAGAGAAGGAAAAGGAGAGATAGGGAAAGAGAGAGAGTTTGGGAAAGACGGAGAGAGAAAGAAAAGGAGAGATAGGGAAAGAGACTGAGTTTTGGAGAAGAGAGAGAGAAGGAACATGAAAGACTGGGGGAGAGAGGGAGAGAGAAAGATGGGAAGAGAGGGGAAAAGAAGTAAAGAGAGACGGAAAAAAAGGAAACATAGAAGAATCGAAAGGAGAACAGGGGAGAGAGAAAGAGGGGAAGTGAGGGAGAGAGAGAGTGAGGGGAAGTGCCAGAAAGGGTTGTAAATCGCTGGAACTGGAATTTATTAGCATCATAGGGCAAGTGAGGGGTGTCCATATGTGTGTGTGTGTGTGTGTGTGTGTGTGTGTGTGTGTGTGTGTGTGTAGGTGTGGGTTTTGCATACTCTCTCTCTCTCTCTCTCTCTCTCTCTCTCTCTCTCTCTCTCTCTCTCTCTCTCTCTCTCCCCCCCCCCCCTCCCCCCGTTTCGTGTCTGTTTCGTGTACGCGCCGAGTAATAGGGGAATGTTTTGTTTAATCGTAGCTCTCTTGTCTGCTTGTTTGTTTGTTTGTGTGTTTGTTCAGTTGGTGCTGGTAAGTTAGGGAAGGTTTCGTTTTTGTTTTTGTTTTGGGGGGGGGTTGGTACTGGCGTGGAAAAAAAAGATGTTCGTAGTAGAAGTTATATTTGTTGTTTTATGTCTTTTTATAGTTTTGCATGTTTTAAACTCGCGCTCGTTCACACACACACACACACACTAACACATAAATCTCCCTCTCCCTCAAACACCAACAAAACATTGACTACCTCTCCCCTTTTTACCCTTTCTCCCCTTTTTTCTCTTCCTCTCCCACCATTTCTCTCTATTCTCCCTATCTCTCCTCTTTATCTCCTCCCCTCTTTTTCCCTCTCCTTCTTTCTTCCCCTGTGCTCCTCCCTTTCTTCGCTCTTTACCTCCTCCCCCTCTTTTTCTCCCTCTCCTCTACCCCCATATCCTTTATACACCCTCTTCTTTCCCTCCACCTCTCACCTTTTCTATCCCTCTCCTCTAGCCATTACGAACATTCTCCCTTTTCTCCATCTCTCTTAATCCTCTTCTCACTCCCCTTTCTTTCTCTCTCCCTTTTCCCCTTCACTCTCCCCTCTAACCTTTCCTTTCTTTCGCTCCCTCTTTCTCCCAGCCATCACCATCACACACACCAAAAAAGTTATAATACAAGAGCAAGGGAAAAAAAGACAGCAGGAGGAAGGCAGCTCAGTAGCCTCAATGAGCATGCAAATAGCCGCGCCCGTTGTGTGATCCTGCTTAATTAAGGCGAACTCTGGCCAGGTGTGAGCTCAGGTGTGCGTGCCGCGTATACAGGTGTGATGGCTTTGTCCGGGAGAGAGAGAGAGAAGGGGGGGGGGGGGATGATGAGAAAGAGAGAGAGAGAGAGAGAGAGAGAGTCGTTGTGCGCTCTCTCTCTCTCTCTCTCTCTCTCTCTCTCTCTCTCTCTCTCTCTCTCTCGACTCCATTCTTTGAAGTAAAAATCTTCTAGACGCAAATGACTCCATCACATGACGCTCTCCTCCTCCTCCTCCTCCTCCTCCTCCTCCTCCTCCTCCTCCTCCTCCTCCTTCTTCTCTAGTCTCTCTTTACTTCTTTTCATTTTTCTTTTTCTACATGTCCATTTCGTTCTCCAGCTTCATTGCGTCCTTTTCTTCCTCCTCCTCCTCCTCCTCCTCCTCCTCTTGACACTGTTTTTCTACTCGTAGTTCGCCTCCCTTCTCCTCTTTCCCTCCTCTTTCCCCTCTTTCTCATTTTCTTTCCCTTCTCCTCTTTTTTTATTCCTTTTCCTTCTACTTGTTTTTCCTTTCTCCTTTTACTCCTCATTTTCTCTCCTCCTCTTTCCCTCCCTCTCTTTCCCTCCCTCTCTTTCCTTCCTTCTCTTTCCCTCCTCTTTCCCTCTCTCTCCTTTTCCTCCTCCTCCTCAACTTCATCGTCGTTCGCCAGCTCCCCACTTCTGTTACCACCATTACCACCTCCATTAAAACAACTACTACTTATATTGCTGCCATTACTACTACTACTGCTACTACTGCTACTACTACTGCTGCTACTTCTCTCGCTGTTGCCACTTTCCTCTCATCACCGCCGCAACAACCAACAATGATATTTTCTAATGTAACTCGGAGGCGGAGAATAGCGGAGGAAAACGGCTGAATATTCCACGTCATAAAAAGAAAACTTGATGCGCCTGCTCTTATGTTCTTCTGCCTTCTCTTCTTCTTCTTCCCCTTCACCTCGTCGTCTTCCTCCTCTTGGTCCTCGTCTTCCTCGTCTTCCTCCTCCTCTTCATTTTCGCCTTCCTATTCCTTCTTCACCTCGTCACCTTCTTCCTCCTCTTTCTCCTCTTCTTTTTTTTTTTCTCTCCTCCTCTCCTCCTCTTCTTCTACCTCCTCTTCGTCCCCCTGCTGCTACTCCTCCTCCTACTTCTACTACTACTACTACTACTACTACTACTACTACTACTACCACTGCCATTTCTACTACTACTACTACTACTACCACTGCCATTTCTACTACTACTACTTCTACTACTACTACTACTACTACTACTACTACTACTACCACTGGCATTTCTACATCTGCTCCTGCCGCTGCATCTGCGTCTGACGTTAAATTCGTTCGCCTTGCAGCGTCTGAGTGATAACAACTGAGTTTTTTTTTTTTTCATGATTACACACACACACACACACACACACACACACACACACACACACACACACACACACAAGAGGAGAAAAAGAGAGAGGATGAAACAGACAGCGAGATATACACAGACGGACAGACAGACAAAAAGAGAGACAGATACATTTACAAACAAACAAGCACGCAAAAATAAAGTAAAGTAAATTAAAGGACAATAGAACTAAGACCTCTAAATGCTACAGTCAAGGAAGAAAAAAAAAAGGTCAAACGTTTTAAAGATAGACTTAAAGAAAAAAGAAAAAAAACATCAAACGTTTAAGGATACGCTGAGAGAGAGAGAGAGAGAGAGAGAGAGAGAGAGAGAGAGAGAGAGAGAGAGAGAGAGAGAGAGAGAGAGAGAGAGAGAGAGAGAGAGACAGAGCAAACAGGGAAACCGAGAAAGAAACAGACAAATAGGTAAATAGACAGAGGTAGACAGATAGAAAGAGACAGACAGAGAGAGACACACACAGACACACAGACACAGAGAGACAGAGAGAACGAGAGCGAGAGCTAGAGAGAGAGAGAAGGAAAAGGGTAGCGTGTCGTGCCGTAGGAAGCCCCCTGGAAGAGAAAAGGACACAACGAGGCGGCAGGCGCGTGATGGGTTTTCTCAGCTTCACCATTTTCAGGAGGCGCAGTAATAACCTAACGCGAGGGAGGAAATTGCGGTGTAGGTCTTGAAGGGAGGAGGTGGGGACGAGGGGTGGAGTAGGGGAAGGGGAAGGAAACGGAGGGAGGGATGGGTAGGGAAGGAAAAGGTCGTGGAGGGAGGAGGGAGGAAGGGGAAGGAAAGGTAGGGAGGGATGGGTAGGGTTGGGAAGGGTGGGTATGGCAAGGAAGGGAATGGGATTGAAGGCAAGGTGGTTATGGGATAGTAAAGGAAGGAAAGAATTAAGGAATGGTATGGGTATAGGGAGGGAGGGGTAAGGAATGGGAGAGATGGAAAGGGAGGGGATTGAAGGGGAGGTGATCATGGGATGGTAAGGGAAAAAAGGAATTAAGGAAAGGAAGAGAAGTGAAGGAAAGTGAAGGGTAGGGAAAGAATGAAAAGAGAAGGGAAGGGAAGGAAAGGGAAATGAAGGGATAGGTAGGGAACGAAAGGGAAGAGAAGCGAAAGAAAGGAAGGAAAGAGATTGGAAGGAAAGGGAAGGGAAAAGAAGAAAGAGGAAGGGAAGGGAGGGGAAAGGAAGGGAAGGAAGGGATGACAGACTATACTAAAAGATTGAAGATTAGGAAAAAGATAACTTTGTGTTGCTAGAGAGACAGACACACACACAGACACACAGATACACAAGCAGAAACCTTCCTCCCTCTCACAGATAAAGAAAGAGACAGACAGAAAAAACAGAAAGACGGACAGAAAGACAGAATCCCTCCACCCCCCCCCCCCCACCCACACAGAGAGGAGATGAATCCCAAACAACATTAAAGAGAGTGGACATGAAGTGATAATGAGATGAGGACCAAGATGCCAGGCTGGACTCATTAGCAGGTTTACGATTAGGCATTCCTGGGTGGCGGGCTGAGGCGTGTCTGCTGGTCTTGTTGGGGCCAATCAGCGACGACGAGCGGATGAGCTTGTTGAAGAATAGTAATTTTAATGATAGTTGTAATTGTAGTTGTAGTGGTGGTGGTAGTAGGAGGAGGAGTTGTAGGAGTTGTAGAAGTAGTAGGTGTGTTATTAGTATTATTATTAGTATTAGTATTTTTATTAGTATTAGTGTTATTATTAGTATTAGCGGTGGTAGCTATAGGAGGAGGAATAATGAGAGTAGTAAAAAGTACTGATGATAATGCAAAAAATAAGAAGAAAAAAGGGAAAAATAAAAAGAAATAGAAAGAAAAAGAAGTGTTAATAGGAAAGAATAGTAAATGATGATGATAATAGTAATAGTAGTGGTAGTAGTAGTAGAAACAGTAGGAGTAGTAGGAGTGTATGACGAGGAATAACGACGGTAATTAGAAAACCAATGATGAAAATGGACAAAAAAAAAAAGAAAAAAATGGAAAAAAATGAAGCAGAAAAAAAAAGAAGAAAAAGAAGAAGAGTTAACATGAAATCCAGCTAAACTATAAGTGAAAGAAAGACAAATGACAAAAAAATAAAACCGACTCCTTCTCCCTCACCCCTAAACAACAACAAAAAAGCAATATTACAGAAAGGCAAATAAGAGAAAGAGGGAGTGGGAGAGAGACACAAAGAGAGAGAGAGAAAGCTGGAAACAAAAAAGCGATGAGACTGAGGTAAAATATGAAAGATAAAACGTAATGAGACAGAAAACGAGCCTCAACTTTGCATGTATTTTATCAGCGGAAAACGAAATGCTCGGGTTATGTTTGTCTTTCATCAGCGAAATGGACAATTTTAAGTTTGCTTCGGGAGAGAACGCGGGACTCCTCCTTCCCCCGCCTCCGACCCCCTTTTCTCTCGTCCCTTCCTCTCTCTCTCCCTCCCTTTGTACCTCCATACTTCTGCCTCCCATTTCCCACTTCACTCCCTCCTTCCCTGCCTCTGTCCCTCATTCTATCCCTTCCCCCCTTCCTTCCCTTTCTCCCTTCGTTTCCTCCATACCTCTGCCTTCCACTCATTCCCTCTCCCTCCATCCATCCCTCCCTTTGTCCCTCCTTCTACCCCTTAACCCTTTCCTCTCTTTGTTACCTCTACTCCTATGCTTCCCTCCCTCCCTTCTGACCATTCCTCTCCTCTCTTCCTCCCTTCGCTCCTGCATCCCACCTCCCCTTCACTCCCTCTCTCCCTTCCTCCTTCTATCTCGCCCTCCTCCCTTCCTTCGTTCCTTATCTCCACACCCCTGTCTCCCTTCCTAACCCTTCTTCCCTACCCCCTCTCTCCCTCCTTCCCTCATCCACCTCTCTCTCTCTCTCTCTCTCTCTCTCTCTCTCTCTCTCTCTCTCTCTCTCTCTCTCTCTCTCTCTCTCCACCCCAAAAAATATCATTCCACTTCAACGAAAATCCACCTCATTTCTCACTCCGCCGCCATAATGAAGTTACACACACAACGATGTCTGTCGAATTTAGCCAATCACCTCCTCATCTCCGTCCCATCATCCAATCAGAAGCCAGCTCATATACCCCCCCCCCCCAGCCCCTCCCCTCCTGCAGCCAATAGCATTAGTCCCCGCTCGGCCGTAATGGAAAATAACACAATGATAACACAATAGTAAGGGATCGTAATAGGCAAGAGTGCATAGGAAAAGGTTATAGGAAATCATTGGTTGGTTATCTTTATGTATGTATGTTTGTTATTGTTTCTGTTTTGGTCAAGAGGAAGAGGTGTTTTTTTTTGTGTTTTTTGGTGATTGGTTTTGTTATTTTTTTGTGTGTTTGTGTTTGGTATGTTTTTGTCTGTCTCTGAAAATGAAGAAGCAGCGTGTGTGTGTTTGTGCGTGTGTGTGTGTATGTTTGCTTTTTTGATGATGGGTTTGCTAGTGTTTGTGTTTGTGTGTGTGTTTGTGTGTTTTTTTCTCTGTGTCTGGAAATGAATTAATAAAAACTTCCTCGAGAGTGTTTTCCTTCTACTTTGTCTTTCCTTCCTTCCTTTCGCTTAATCGTAATGGACTCTCCTCTTCCTCCTCCTCCTCTCTCTCCTCCTCCTCCTCCTCCTTCTCCTCCTCTTACTTCTCATCGTGCGTGTGTGAGTGATTTGTGAGCTCTTACTGAAGGAAAACTACCGAGGAGACTTAAATTGGAAAGGGAACTGAGGAAAGGGAAGGAAAATTCAACCGTGAGATGCGTAGCGAAGTAACGAAGTAAGATCATCCATAGCAGAGAACGAGGGAAACACACACACACACACACACACACACACACACACACACACACACACACACACACACACACACAATACTCTTCCCTGTTGTCATATAATCTCCTCTTGTACTTCTAGACGCGCTCCATTCATGCACAGTTCCCCTTCTTCCTGTTCCCCATGTTCATCCTCGTGTTGGTTACTTTGTTTTGAGTTATTATGAACACGTATTGATATATATCTGGTGTTGGGAGAAGGAGGAATAGGAGGAGGAGGAAGAAGAACTCTTATTTATATATCTCTGGTGTTGGGAGGAGGAGGAGGAGGAGTAGGAGGAGGAGGGGGAAGAACACTTATTTATATATATCTAATGTTGGGAGGAGGAGGAAAGAGAAGAGGAGGAATAGGAGGAGGAGGAGGAAGAAGAGGAAGGGAAAGGAAAGTTCGACTGAATAGGAAAGAAGAGAAAAGTGAAACGAATGAAGTGAAATTGGGGAAGACAAGAGAGGGAGAAAAATGAAAAATATGACAAGTAAAAATTAAGGGAAAGGAAAAAATTAAACAAGAAAATAAGAGATCAATGAACGCTGATTGTAATAAAAAACCGGAAGAGGGAGAACAAAAGGTATAGGAAGGTGGATACTAATGAAAAAAGACTAGGAAAATGGAATCAAAAAGAAAACAAGGTAATGAAAAAAGAGGATAGGGAAGTGACGGAACAGGGAAAGAGATCGAGGGAGGTGAGAGAGAGGGGGCCAAAAAAGAATACAGAAACTTGCATCATTACCGTCCCGAATGAGTCCCATCACGCGTTTCAACATGTAGACTCCAATTTGGCCTGTCAAAGCACTGAGCCATTGGATAACTAAATTGTACCCATTCTGTCGCTGCCCTTACCGCCCCCTCCTCCCTTCCTCCTCCTCATCCTCCTACCTCTTCCTATTTCTCCTCTTTCCACTTTCCCATCCCCTTTACTCTCCTTCTTTCCCTTCCTTTATCACCTCTTCCTCCTCCTCCTCCTCTTTCCGCTTATCATAATCCTCTTTCCCCTCTCCTTCTCTTATTCTTCTTCTCATTCCATTCCCTTACCTCTTATTTTTTCTCTTCCTTTTCCTCCTCTTCCTCCTACTTCTCTTTTCACTTCTCTCTCCTCTTTCCCCTCCTCCTCTCATTCTTATCTATTTCCCACACATTTTCCTCCTCCTTTTCCTTCCCATGTCCCTTTTTATTTTTCCCTTCACCCTCCTCCTTCTCTTTCCTTCCTCCTCCTCCTCTTTATCGGCTTCCTCTACCTCCTCCTCTTCCTTCCCATGTCCCTTTTGGTTTTCACTTTCCTCTCCTCCTCTTTCCTTCCTCCACCTCCTCTTCTTCCTCCTCCTCCTCCTCGTATGTACATGGATTTCCTCACCATCTCTTCCTCCTCTACATTCTCGTCCTAGTCCTTCTTTCCCTCCCTGTGCAATCCTCCCTTCCTCCTCCGCCTCCTCCTCCTCCTCCTCCTCCAACCTTTCCAGAACGGCGCCTCGCTTGTGTCAGAAAGTTCAGCAAAAATAAACAGTGACGCGTTTTAAGGACTTCTGCGTCGCCTCTCTCGTTCCCGTCAATAAAAGTGTAATTCCATTTCAGTAGTAGCGCCATAAACTTATTTACTACCATTTGGGGAAAGCCTCACTTGTAACGTAAAGAAAAAATCGCCCATTGAGGAATTAGATTAAGCCCCAAGTGTTTATATATATCTACAATGCGTGTCTGTGTGTTTGTCTATCTGTCTCTCTATCGTAAGTTATGTATTGAGGAATTAGATTAAGCCCGAAGTGTTTATATATATCTGCAGTGCTTGTCTGTCTGTCTGTCTATTTGTGTCTCTCTATCGTAAGTTATGTAGTTTCCTGAGGCTCGTGTGTGGGAATGCCTCGCTTGTAACGTAAAGAAGAAATCGCCTATTGAGGAATATTAAACTCTAAATTTTTATATATATCTGCAGTGCTAGTATGTCTGTTTGTGTGTCTCTCTGTCTCTTTATCCTAAGTTATCTCCGTTCCCTTAGGCTCGTGTGTGTGGACTGAGGTATTCGAGTGTTAATATTGTATGAGTGTATTACCGTAAGAGATTTTTAAAAGGGTTTTCTTCGTGTGTCCGTCCCAAGCCTCAACTCGTATGTTTCAGTATTTCCGGGTCGTGGTGAATTGAAATGTATTGCTTTGATATATATATATGTGTGTGTGTGTGTGTGTGTGTGTGTGTGTGTGTCTGTGTGTGTGTGTGTTTTACGAACGGAAACGTGATTATTATTGTTTTTTTGTGTGTGTGTTTTTCTCTCCTTGGAAGTGTTTTAGTTCTTTTATATCGTCATTATTTTTTGGTATTTTATTTTTTGTAGTTTCCTTTTCCTGTTTTTTTCATGATTTTTTTCCTTTTATTCTTCTTCGTTTTCATATTTTCAGAGTATTCCCACAACTTTACTTCTGTCTTTATCTCCTCTTCTTTCTCCTCACCGTCTTCGTTCCTTTATATTTTCTGCATCTCCTTTCGTCCTTCTTCTGCTCTTCCTTCCTCTTTCTCCTCCTCCACCTTCCAAGTTTTCTCTCTCGGCTCGTCTATTTTTCAGGTCTAGTGTCTGGGATCAAAACTGTATCGTCTCGTCTCCTCCCCTCGGCAAAATACCTGAGTCACGTGTGCTCTGGAACGTGGCTCCCCTCCTCCCACTCCTCCAATTCTTCCTCTCTCACTCTACTCTTGTGCTGCATATGATGAGGAGTAAGATGGGATTTGCGTGGCTACCTTTATTTACACTAGGGGAAATAAATAGATAGATATATAGATAGATAGATTGGAAAGTTTATCGACCACAGAATCACAATATAACAAGACTATCTTTTTTTTCTTTTTTTACATCAGAGAACACGGCTCAAGGGCAACAAAAAGGACACGAAAAAAGCCCGCAAAAAAAAGCCCGCGTGAAATCAAAACAGTGTGGTTCAGTAGTGAGAATTAACGAAGTATAAACGAAATGAATTAATGAAAATAACGTCGGTAACACAAAAAGGACTTAATACTAAAACTACATCGAGCCTTGTATAATATGTGTGCTTATAGGACGAAATGTTTAAGAACATAACTCGTGATGCCTCGGTCTCGTGCACTCTGTTACTGAGAGACGCGAGAGGGGGAGAGAGGGAGAGAGGCTGAAGGGTTAACTGGTGACGTCGGCTCTCGAGACTTGCTGAGGTGGGCGTAACGTGACCGCCAACAGGGGGGACAATAGAGCTTCTTAATGGGAGAATGATCCCCACAGATTCTCCGGCCTGCATGTGATTGTGGTTAGGGAGAGATGGATAGGGATGGGATGCTGCGTTTCTTCCTGTGATCTTGTGGTTGTGTTTTGAAGTTTAGGAGGGATGAGTGGGGAGGTGATTGTGTGCTTGTGGTTAGGAAGAGATAGATAGGGATGGGATGATGCTTTTCTTCCTGTGATCTTGTGGTAGTGTTTTTGAAGTTAAGGAGGAATGAGTATGAAGGCGATTGTGTGTTTGTGATTAGGTTAAGATGTGTAGGAGTGTGATTGTGTTTCTTTCTGCAACACTGTGATTGTTATTTGGTTAGGGAGAGATGTGTTGGGATGGGATGATGTGTTTTCTTCCTATGATGTTGAAGTTGTGCTGGCGGCTAGCGAGAGCTGTGTAGGAATGAGATTGTGTGCTTGTGGTAACCTAAAGATATGCAGGAAAATGATACTATTTCTTCATACGAGGTTATGGATACTGCTTGCGGTTATGGCATGACGTGAATGAACGTAAATGTGTTGCTTGCTACGATGATGGGAATGTGTGTTTATTGTTAGGTCAGGATATACGGGAATCTAATACTGTGTTTGTGGTTACCTAAAGTTGTGTGAGAATGTGATTATTTCTTCCTACGACGCTGCGAATGTATCCGTTTGTGGTCAGGTCAAGATATATAGGAATGTTATTATCGTTCTTCCTATGGCGCCGAGATCGTGTGTTTGTGGTTAGGGAGAGATATATTGGAATGTGATTGTGTTTCTTTCTACGACGCTCCGAATGTCTGCTCGTGCCTCGTGGTCAGGTCAAGATATGTAGGAATCTTATCATCGTTCTTCCTATGGCACCGAGATTGTGTGTTTGTGGTTACGGAGAGAAATATTGGAATGTGATTGTGTTTCTTTCTACGACGCACCGAATGTCTGCTCGTGGTCAGGTCAAGATATGTAGGAATCTTATCATCGTTCTTTCTATGGCACCGAGATTGTGTGTTTGTGGTTACGGAGAGAAATATTGGAATGTGATTGTGTTTCTTTCTACGACGCACCGAATGTCTGCTCGTGGTCAGGTCAAGATGTGCGGGAATACGATGCTGCTTCTTCCTGGTGCGCTGCGGATATCGTAAAAATTGATGCACGGCCCGCAGTAAAGGAGAGCAAGACGGACGCCAGACTCCTGCAAGAAAGACGATAGTAATGGGAGGGGATAGTATTTCCATTCGCAGACAGACAGGGACAGAGACAGAAAGACAGACAGACAGACAGAGATAAACAGAGTGGCGATTCCCGAAATTGACCTCTCTTTCGGCCACTCCTCTGTACTCTTTTTAGGAGCAGTGAGTAGCGGGCTATTTTTTTCATTAATGTTTTTTTTTATGCCCTTGAACTGTCTCCTTTGCTGTAAAAAAAGGCCGTGAGATTGACAGATAGGCATCCTTATTTATTCTTCAAAAAACATTTTCCGCTTACAACACCATTTTTCGTTACCATCCTCAAAAAAGCGTCCAACTTGATGTCTCTCCTGTTTACTTATTATCCACAAAGTCGTATTTTAGTTACTATCCTCAAAAAGACGTCCAACTTGATGTCTTTCTTGTATACATATTATCCACAAAGTCGTATTTCCAGCATTAGACAGGTAGGCACAGACAGAAAGACAGGCGCCCTTATCCATGCTCAGCTCATAACATTATTTCCGTAACTGTCTTCAAAAACACGACTAGCTTGATGTCTCATATATGTATCATCCTAGAAGTCGTATTTACATTTTTAGACCGACACAGACACACAGGTGGTTTTATTCATGCCTCAAGAACATGCTCAGCTCACATTTTCACCTTGCGGGACAACTTCAAAAGGATCTCCAGGTTAATCTGCCTCCTCTGTGTAATGCAAGGCGGGGAGCAGAGAGACGCGGCCTTAGCTGGAGGCGTTTATGAGATGCGGTGCCGCGGGTGGTGGTGGTGGTGGTGGTGGTGGTGGCGGAGAGCGTGGCCACAGGCTAATTGGGAAGGAAGGAGAGATAGCATTCTGAGACACCACCACTCAGGCAGCCAGTCAGCCAATCAGTCAGTCAGTCAGTCAGTCAGTCAACATGTTAGTCGGTCAAGTAGCAACTGCATTCGAAATAATATGTAGATTCTGGGGCATAAGCACTCATTCATTCTTGCATTCGTTTATTCATTCAGTCAGACAGTCAAGCAGTCAGTCATTCAGTTAGTTAGTCAGTAAGTCAAGTAGCGATAATAGGAACTCTGGAACACGGTCATTCAGTCAGTCGGTTAATTAGTCAGTCAGACAATTAATCAGTCAGTCAGTCAGATACCAACGAGAGGAGCATATAGACAATTCCTTAAGACAACAACGTAGCCAACCAGTCAGTCAGTTAATCAGCCAGTCAGTCAGTCAGTCAGCCAGTCCACCAGCCAGCCAGCCAAATAGGTATCGCATGCTAACAAGGAAGATAACTGTTTGCATCTCATTCACCGAGGTCTCATGACACGACCGACCACCAGTACACAGACACCCTCCACCACCTCCTTCCCCTCCTCCTCCTCCTCCTTTTCCGCCTCCTCAACTCTATCAGGGAATGAATAGCGGCGACCCACTCCACACGTGTCAGGAATATCGGGAGGCGACGGGTGCAAGGCGCGAGGCTCCGGAGACATGAGGCGATCGATTATCCG
Source organism: Eriocheir sinensis (assembly GCF_024679095.1). NCBI lineage: Eukaryota > Metazoa > Arthropoda > Malacostraca > Decapoda > Varunidae > Eriocheir > Eriocheir sinensis. The sequence goes on along the minus strand of NC_066547.1, from coordinate 4,464,805 downwards.
GCGCCGGTGTTGATACAGATACGACTTGGAGATTAGTTCCGATGACGAGGAGACGCACACACACAGGCACACGCACGCTCATAATCCCCCGCAGAAGTTAACGATGCTGGTGGTGATGAGTGGTGGTGGTGGTGGTTGGTGTTGACAGATACGTGGAAAGGGATGGGTATAAATAGTCTGAATAGAGATGGATGCTACTTGAGGATATATTAGGGACGAGGAGAGACAGACATACACAGACTGATGGATGGGGAGAAACTAATGGGGGAAAACAGACAGACAGGAATAGCTATATAAACAGACAGAAAGGAGATGAATACCACGTGAATATAAGTGACGCAGAAACAGACAGACAAATAGACATATGAATAAGAAGAAACAAGAAAAAGAACAGACGGACAGATATGATAAAAAAACAGGCAAAGAAGAGAAAACAAAACAAAAACAGGGACGAACAGAGTGACAGACAGACAGACAACAAAGACAGACGAAGAAAAAAAAACATAAAAGACAAAAAGACACACGAATAACACAAAAATAATAGAAAAACAACAAATAGACAGACAGACACAAGCTAGCACGTTCCATTGCAACACGATCTCTAGGGGACAGTATCACGTTTTAAGGACAGTGCTGCGGCGGTCTTGTGGTGACGCGAGACCTTCTTGGTTAGCGCTAGTTCGTCGGTTCTTATCGTGAGCCACAAGATACGGATTCATGGCGTCCGAGAAAGCGGAACGTCAGGGATAAATTAAGAATCTCTCCGGGAAGTACCTCTTAGAATCTGTTTTATGTCCCTCCTCTTCTTCTTCTCCCTCCTCCTCCTCCTCCTCCTCCTCCTCCTCCTCCTCTTCATTTCTTTTCGTCATCTCTTCTGTTCTCTCCTCTCCTCTCCTCTCCTCTATATTAGCTTCTTTTTCATTTTCTGTCTTCAATTCTGCCTATTCCTCCTCCTTGTCTGTATCTTCCTCCTCCTTCAACTCTCCTCTCCTCTCCTATGCTTTCCTTTCCTTTCCTCTCCTCTCCTCCTTTTTTTTGTCTTAGCTTCTTTCTCATTTCCTTGCTCCAACATTTCTTTCTTTTCCTTCTCTTCCTCATCCTTTTCATGGTCTCCTCCTTCTTCTTTTTTCTTTAGTCTACCGTCTCTTTCTCTTCATTCTCCTTTCTTTCGTCTTCTTAGCCTATATCCACTGCCTTCCCTCCTCCTCCTCCTCTTTTTCATCGTCCACAACCTTGCCTTTCTTCTCCTCCTCCTCCTCCTCCTCCTCCTCACACCATATCCATATCTTGTCGTCCCCTCACTCGGTCGTTCTCCCGGTCTTCCTTTCTCTCTATAGTCGTCGTCATCGTCACTCCTTAAACTCCTTCGACTCTAATTGCAACATTTTTCACAACTTTTACAGCTCTTCTTTGGGGGGACTTTCCCTCTACACCCCCCATCCCCCCCTCCCCCCCACGACCCTCTGATCACCCCTTCGTTTTTTATTTGTCCTTCTTTTTCCCTCTTATTTGCCCCCTTCAGAAGTTCGTGTTTTGTGTGTGTGCTTGGTATGTAATTGATTCGTTCTGACTTAGCTTGTTGGTATGTCTTTTTTTCTATTGTTGTATTGTTGTATCACACACAAACACACTCGAACACACGTACCGTTTTTTTCTGTTTTCGTTGAGTTTATTGTACCGAGTTTTTTTGTGTGTGGTTTTGTATTGGTAAGGTAATATTTTGGTGTTGATATATACCCATTTGCTATTGGGCTCTATATCTTCATTTTTTTTGTTCTATTCTTTCTTCCTTTCCTTCTTCGGGATCTTCATGTTGCCGAGTTTTTTTTTTCTGCTGCTGCTCAGAATGATTATCAGTGTTCCCTGGCATGTCGTCGTTTGTTTGTGCGTCTTTTGTTCATTGTCTCGTATTGATGATTGCAACAACAGCAACAACAACATTAACAAAAAAACAACAATGACAACAAGACCGCAAGATAACCATAACCACCACCACCACACTAAAACCACCACGACCACTATGTCACCACCTCTTCTATTACCATCACCACCACCACCAACAACAACAACAACGAAAACAACAACATGACTCAAATATCACCATCACCGCCACACCGCCACTCCAGCCTTGTCCAGCCCTCATCACCGCCCTCTCACCGTCACGATCGCCCCCTCAGCGCCATTAACACCCTCGTAATGGCAGCCTTTTATCCACTCATGTTCCTCGCCCACCACCAGTAATGATTATCTATGTGCGTGTGTGTTTGTGTGTGTAGGTGTGTGTGTGTGTGTGTGTGGTCATAGTCGTTAAATATCTCATTGTTTTTACGTATCATTATTTATTTGTCACGACTATCTGTTTAAATCCCTCATAACACACACACACACTCTCTCTCTCTCTCTCTCTCTCTCTCTCTCTCTCTCTCTCTCTCTCTCTCTCTCTCTCTCTCTCTCTCTCTCTCTCTCTCTCTCTCTCTCTCTCTCTCTCTCTCTCTCTCTCTCTCTCTCTCTCTCTCTCTCTCTCTCTCTCCTCCCTTTCCATCTCTTCTTCCCTCTCTTCTTCCCTCCCTTCCTCTTCTGGGTAATGTATGTAAATGACAATCACGTAAACGCCAGTTGAATTTGAGGCTCGAGACTGAGGCTGACGCGGTGATAACTATTTGAGGAAGTTGGCAAGGAGGAGGAGGAGGAGGAGGAGGAGGAGGGAGAGCAGGCTTATGTGGGTATGTAGGAGAAACAGGAGAAAGAGTGGATTGAGGAGGAGTAGGATGGGAAAGAACTGGAGGTAGAAAGAGGAGAATGGAAGAGGAATATTGAGGGAGGGAAGGGAAAAGTGGAGAAGGAGGAGGAAGACATGAAAGCAGGATAGGGAGGAAGAGTAAGGGGAAAGAGAAAGGAGAGCAGGTTGATGTGGTACGGTAGGGGGAAGAGGAGGGGTAGCAGGTTGAGGAGTAGTAGGAGGGGACTGAACAGGAGGTAGGAAGAGCAGACAGGAGGAGGAGCAGGAGGAGGAAGTTGAGAGTGAATAGAGAAGTTAATAATAGAAAGCCTGTTGGATTTGAAGGGCGGTTCCACTTGAGACCCACGACCAGTTAAACAAGTTATGTCCTCTTGAGTGAAGCAAACACCATCATCATCTTCATCATCTTCATCATCATCATCATCATCACCTTAGTTTCCCTCCACACACACTATAAGGAAAAGAAAAAAAATATATAGGTGTGGCTATTGTGCTGAATTTAAAATTGCATAGTAACGAGAGTAACTTTTGACCTCACGTTGTAGGGCCTGAGAAACTACAATATTTTTACGTTAAAGATTTAGAGGTTGTTGATGAATAAGCAAGTTGGAAGTCCAGCGGTGGGCATAAGTTAGCAGGATAACAACTTTTAACTTTTTGCTTACCAACTTCCCATCCCAGAGATTAACAAACTTCAGTATAAACTCGTTAGATTCAGTCCTTGTTGATGAGAACACGCACACAAACACACAAAGAAAACTCCGCCCGTCTCCCACACAGAACCCCTCCTCCCACACCCATAACCCCCTTCCCCCCACACACAATCCCCCACGCACATAACCCCTTCCCCCTCACACACAACCCCCTTTCCCCAACACATAATCCCTCACACACATAACCCCTTCCCCCTCACACACAACCCCCTTTCCCCAACACATAATCCCCCACGCACATAACCCCTTCCCCCTCACACACAACCCCCTTTCCCCCCACATATAATCCCCCACGCTGATAACCCCTTCCCCCTTACACACACACCCTCCTTCCCCCCACACACAATCCCCACACATAACCCCTTCCTCACACCCCTTTCCCCACCCCTTCCCCAACACATAATCACCCACGCACATAACCCCTTCCCCCTCACACACAACCCCCTTTCCCCAACACATAATCCCCCACACCCTTTCCCCACACACAATCCCCAGCCTTTCACCCTCACACCCCTTTTTCCCCACACAATTACCCCTCCCACAACTCCCCCCCACACACACACATCGGGAAAAATAATAAAGCTGAAATACATCGAATCGAAACACTTTAATATTAGAGTTGAATTTTTCCGGCACGAGTTTCTTTTGTTTTGGCGCCACTGTGATATTAACGCGCCTCGTCATTTCATTGCCGTTGTAAATAGCGAAGATTTTTTATACATTAGCGTCGTGATGAATATTCCGCTCATTTGGTTGCCAGGTTTTCTTTTTTTTTTCTTTTTTTTTTTTATATATTCAAATTTAGTGGTGCCCGAGAAAAAAGGTTGATTAGCATTAGGTGTTTGAATTATGAGTAAGTTTTTTTTTCTTCTTATGATTAATGTAAGTATTAAGCAGGTGTTGTAGTTTTTGTTGCAGTAGTCGTAGTAGTAGTAGTTGTAGTAGTGGTAGTAGTAGTAATATAAGTAGTAGTAGTAGTAGTAGTATATGACTAGTAGCAGTAACGAAGAAAAAAATAACGATAATGATAATGAAAATCGCAAGAAAGATAACAACTGAAATAATAACAATAACACAAAAACTAGGAATACAATAATAACAACAGGAACAAGATTAAACGTTAGAGCGGAAAGGTATTTTATTGCAACGATAACGATTATAATAACAACAATAACAATAATAATAATAATAGTAAGAATAATAATAACAGTAATAATAATAACAACAACAACTACTCTAATCACCCTAATGATAATAACTCTCCTAATAACCCCAGCTGCTGCAATGGCCCTCCCCCCCCCCCACCCACCCCCCATCACTACCACCGAGGCATTTCCGATAATAACAAGAAGATAATGATGGCGATAATTCCGGGCACGTGTTCGCCGCGCGCCAAGCCGAATTATACACTCATCAAGGGGGATGTGCGTTTGATATGCATGCAATTAGCGGCCCAAATATACCCGGAACAGAGCTGTGAGGGATTGGCCGACGTGTTATTACTACTGTTGCTGCTACTATTACTGCTTCTGCTGCTATTATACTACTGCTACTGGTGCTACTACTACTACTACGACTACTACTACAAATGACAATAATAATAATAATAATAATAATAATAATAATAATAATGACACTGTTAATTTTGCTACATCTACTGCCTCGACTTTTGTTTCATCTTCTTCTTATTTTTATTTTTATTTTTCGATTACTACTACTACTACTACTACTACTACTACTTCTACTACTACTACTACTACTACTACTACTACTACTACTACTACTACTACTACTACTACTAATAATAATAATAATAATAATAATAATAATAATAATAATAATAATAATAATAATAATAATAATAATAATAATAATAATAATAATAATAATAACAATAGTAAATCCTCTTTTTCATCTCTCTCACTATTTCTACTACTAAAGATAATAATGGAGGTAACAGTCTACTGGCACCCACTACCACCTTTTTCTAATGCTAATACTAATACGAATACAAAATACTACTAATACTACATCTAATATTATCATCATTATAAATACCGTCATGTTCCGTCCCATCAATTTCTGCGCCTCGGGAAAATCAGGTAAAAAGATAAAAAGAAGGAAGAGAATTTAAAATGAAGAGGAAATTAAAAGTGTTGTAGATATGAAAACAAAACGGAAATAAAAAGGCAACACTACTCATTTTACTCCACAAAGGACGCAGGAAATACAACGCAACGCAACACAACACAACACAACACAACACAACACAACGCAACGCAACGTAACGCAACACAACGCAACGCAACACTACACTACACTACACAACACAACGCAACACAACGCAACGCAACGCAACGCAACGCAACACAACACAACACAACGCAACACAACACAACACAACACAACACAACGCAACACAACGCAACACAACACAACACAACACAACACAACACAACGCAACGCAACGCAACGCAACACAACACAACACAACACAACACAACACAACTCAACGCAACGCAACACAACACAAAGCAAAGCAACACAACACAACACAACACAAGACAACGTAACACAACACAACACAACACAACACAACACAACACAACACAACACAGCACAACACAACACAACACAACACAACACAACACAACACAACACAACACAACACAACACAGCACAACACAACACAACACAACACAACACAACGTAACACAACACAACACAACGCAACGCAACGCAACGCAACACAACGCAACACAACACAACACAACGCTTCGGCTCGTCATTCATTGCAAGGGACGCGTGTGTGGACGACCTGCTCTTAGGGACGTATTTCGCATTTCATTATTAATACCACTTTTTTGTCCTCCTCCTCCTCCTCCTCCTCTCTCTCTTTCTCTCTCGTTCTCCCTCCTCCCATTTTCCACACCACATTCCATTCCAGAGAGACTTAAAACTTTCCGGAACTTTTATAAATGTGGAGCCGCGTGCGACCCGGCCTCACTTACTGCTATTTTTATTTTTGCCTTTCCTCTTTTTTTGGTTTGTGTGTTGCCGAGTTTGGTGCGGCTTCCTGCTGTCCCCGCAACGCACCGCCGAAGGGAAGGGAGGTCCGTGGGTGCTGAGGGCTTTCTTTTTTGTGACTTTATGTTTTTGAATCACAAGGGTGCGTGACATGATTTTTAGGGATGTCAAATACTTTAAAGCCACAAGGGGATGTCCACAAGAAAAAAGGCCCTTACCGACTCCCTTAAAATGCGTATCTTATTCCGTGGTTCAGGTGATGTGCAGCTTCCTGGTATCTGAGTCTTTTAAGGTCTTTCTGTCTTCTGTTACCTTTTCTATTATTGGCTTTAGAAACACCTGCGATGGGAATATTTTGAATTTGTGCTTTTCTTTCGTATTCTTATGAAGGATAATATACTCTGTTTAGGTCTTTCTTTCTTCTGTTACCTTTTCTATTAATGGCCTTAAAACACCTGAAAAGGAAAATATTCTGAATTGGCGTTTTCTTTCGTATTCTTTTGAAGGATAATCTAGTCTTTTTTTTAATATTATCCAATGCATTACTTATCTATCTATTTATTTGCTCAGGTGTGCCGGTATTTCTTTTGCTGACACCTGTTCTGTTGCTCTCAAGACTCACCTGGAAAGTTTGTATCCAATAGTGCCTTTCAGGTGATTACGTTTCCCAGGTGCCTAAGCTTCTATTTTTGTCTGCCACTGATCTGATATTTTGACACCTGGTTGTGTGGTTTTAATATTTCTTTTTTTGTGTGATTTTTTTTCTATTGTTCATTCACTATTCATCCCTCCAACCTCCTGCAACGTATTTCACTATTTTACATTTACATTTTCATTTCTAGCTCTAATCTATCCTTTTTTTCGTGTTTCATTACCTCCTGTCGCTTTTCATTATTTTTCCTGTTCACTGTTCATCACTTTCTTCTTCTGCGATGTGTTTCTAATTTCCTATTTATATTTTTGGCTTATCTTTTTTTCGATGTATTATTTTTTTTTCCTGTCACTGCTCACCATCTTTCCTCTTCACTATGCATCACTCCATTCTCCTGCAACGTGTTTATTTCTTATTTTCCATTAACATTTTAGTCTCGTATTTCCCGGAGATTGAGACATTTCATATTTCCCGCCTGTCGTCATTTTTCAGCGCTGAGAAATATTTATGGCACTTATTTTCTCTCTCTCTCCCTCTCCCTCTTTCTCTCTCTCTCACTCCAAACGTTTATGTATCCGTGATTTATTCAACGTTCCAAGCACTCAACGTTATAATACCAACTAATTCTATCACGCATTTATTTGATAGTTTTGAACCGTAACCAAATAACATAACACGATTTTTTATGCACACTCTTTGATGTTTGGTCCATAACAGAGTGATTTTTTTAACTCTTTTTGATCTGTTGTTGATGGAGATAAAACGTTACGCTCATGCACCTCGCCTCTGTACACCAGCCGGCCGCCGCTCTGAATGCCCCCCTTACAGCACGGTAGTTCGACCCCCCCACCCCACCCCACCGCCCCGCATCCCTCGACCGAGCACTCACCCATCAAACCACTCACGCCGCCCTTCAAACAAATCATGGCATCCCTCACCCTCCCTCCATGCCATAATTCATCCATTACACCGCTCCATCACCCGTTGCTTTGTTTGTTTACGCGTTCATTCATCTATTCATTACACTCATTCATTCATTAGAGGGCTTACCTGTGTTTTTTGTTTTTTTTCGATCTGACGTGTTTTTTTTTTTTGTGCCCATATGAAATTTTGTATATTCAATTCATTACAAACTCAACAAACCATTATTTATTCGTTGCACTCATTCATTCATTCATTCATTAGAGTACTGGATTTTTTTTTATATGACACTTTTTTTTTCTTTTTGGTGTCAATGGGAAACGTTCAGTATATTCAAACCTATTACTCTACAGGCCATTATTTATCCATCACACTACTCACTTGTCAGCTCACTCATTCATTCATTTATTCATTCATATGTTTATTATTGGAGTACTCAATAATTTTTTTACGATCTGACGCTCTTTTTTTTTCGTGTCAATATAACCGTTCACTATATTCAAACCTATCACCCTACAAACCATCACTTATTCTTCACACTGTTCGTTTATCAGAAAGTTTAAGTCCCGAAGCGATTGAGAATGTGGTCCGTACTAACTCCGTACCTACCTTTTAGAGAAATTAAAATCCCCTCGGCTAAACCAACACCCGGCTCGCACAATCAACCACTTAACCTCTTACCCGATAAACCACTCCAGCCTATAAAACTCTCCTCTCTTCCTCCTATAAAACACCGTGACTCTCAGACCGTGAAAACCTACCCGCTAACGACCCCAGTCCACCCAGCCACCCAGCCACCCAGTCAGCCATCCAGTCAGGCTTCCGTTCAGCCAGCCAGCCAGCCAGCCGATCAGTCTCCCGCCCAATCACTTACCGAATCAGGCCGCAACAGGATGAAGAATGGAGGGTGGGAGTGTGTTTTCTCACCCTGACCACCTGACTGATCACCCTGCCCCGCCCTTTCCCTTTCCCCCGTCTAACCACACCCTGTCTGAGTCCACCATCTCCTTCTTCTTCCTTCTTCCTCTGTCTCTCCTCCTCTGTCTCGTCTAGCCCCACGTCCTCCTGCCCCTTTCTGTGTCTCTCCGTCTCACTCCAACACCTTTCTTTTCCTGTCTAACCACGCCCTGTCTGAGTCCACCACCTCCTTCTTCTTCCTTCTCCCTCTGTCTCTATCCTCCTCTGTCTCGTCTAGCCCCATGTCCTCCTGCCCCTTTCTGTCTCTCTTCTCCGTCTCACTCCAACACCTTTCTTTTTCCTTTCCCTGTCTTACCACGCCTTGCCTAAGTTAACCTCTTTCTTCTGTCTCTCTCCTCCCCTGTCTTATCCTGTCCCATATCCTCCTGCCCCTCACTGTCTCACTCTAACACCTCTTGCTTTCCCCGTCTCACACTTCCCCGTCTCCAGGCCACACCTTCCCCTATTTCACCCACGACTTAAAAGCTGAGGACAAAAAGAGAATGGGAGACGGGAGATGGAAAAGGACATAGGATCACTGTTATATATTGTGAGTTTGGGTATTATAGTGGACATCAACAAACCCACACACTAGATAAGCATTAGTTAAAATTAGGTCACCGAGATTCAGGTCAACTCTTCCTCCACTTCCTCGTCCTCCTCCTCGTCTTCCTCCTCCTCCTTCTACATGGTTTTCGGGACCGCTGACTCGCTAACAAGACGCCTGATTTAATCTCGTCGTTCTGGGCAGCAAAACGCGACGCGACTGCCTCTGCGGCCCGGGATCTGCATGTATATGAATGCTAATGTCGTGGCCGAACCGGATTGGATTTGTCACCCGAGTCTGCGAGCGCCCGGGAACTTACGTTAACCTGGCCCTTACTGTTTGAATATATGGGAAAGGAGAGAGAGGGAGACAGGGACATGTGTTTTAAGGTGTTCTCAATGGTTTTACAAGAGTGGTTTAAGTTGTAGCGGTGACAGTGCGCTAACCTGACTCTTACCTTTTGATTATGAGAAGAGAGAGGAAGAGAGGAAGAGAAGGGTGTGTGGTAAACTGGTCTGATGGTTTAACGACGAGCCAAATTTGTGCCTTTACCGTGTACCAGCGACGGGCCAAATTTGTGCCTTTACCGTGTACCAGCGACGGGCCAAATTTTTGCCATGATATAAACCCCTCAAAATAGATGATGCATAAACTGACCATCAATACCTTGATATATATTATGAAATGGTTTGCGTGAGTGATGATTTTTTCTCATTTTTTCAGCTTAGAGGGGCCTTTAAGAAACATGATCCCCGCAGCTACCGGTTGAACAGAGTGGTTTAGGCTGTTGTGGTGACTTTGATAACATTAGTCGTCGTGTTAGAGGCTTGGATATTGAGGCACCAGAGAGACATTTTATTACTGGAATGAGAGAAAATAAATCACTGAAGAGACATGCTGACGTATCGATATTAAATTCAGGTCCATTACTGGTCCGTTAAAATGACTAATAGGAAATGTATTTATAAGGTAGAGGAAAAGTATTACGGACATGACTGAGAGAAAATGAATGAGAAGGCGACAGAAGTAGTAACAGTTGAAGTAGTAGTAGTAGTAGTAGTATAGTAGTAGTAGAAGGTGGAGGAGGAGGAGTTGTAGGAGTAGTAGTAGTAGTAGTAGTAGTGGTTTAGCGTGCGCGGCGTTCCTAACCTGATATAACTAACTTCTTTTTACGGCCAGCCTTCCTTCAGCTCTCAATTATAACTTCCCCGAGGTTCGTGTAATTAGCAGTCCGTCTCTTTTTCCAACTAGCGCAATAACCCTAATTTCAACGCCCCGGGAAGCTGCGCGGATCTCTTCAAGTATAAAACGCGAATTAACCCCCTTTTCCGACACATGCACACACACACACACACACACACACACACACACACACGCACACGCACACTCCCTCCACCCACCTCCCTCTTTATCTTTCTCTGCAATCATAAAAATGAACCATGACGGAGGTCTCAAAAAACTCACCTCCACATAATCAGATTGATCTCATCTCTTAACGTCGATCACAGTGAATCAGAACACCATCTTCGTCTTCGGTAATCGTATATCTGTCCATTTTTTCCTACTCCTCACCCTCTCCCTCTAGCGGCCATAAATTGAACGAGTCTTGGGAGCAGGAGGAGAAAGAGAAGGAGGAGGAGGTGGTGGTGGTGGAGGAGGAGAATGAGGGGCAGCAGCAGCAACTCGAAGCGGTGGTAGAGCACGATGAGGTTGAAAAAACGATTCGTACCTTCACCTCCTCATAAGAAATTCCTCTCGTCTGTTAATAAAGCAATTCCAGACGAAGCTTTGATCGTGCCCGGAATTCAAGCGTCGAAGAGGAGGAGGAGGAGGAGGAGGAGGAAGCCGCTATACGCAGTCACTTCTTCGTTCGTTCATGAAATGCTGACGGAGGATGCGGTGGTGGTTGTGGGGGTATTATAAGATTGGTTCTGGGTTAGTAAGGGAAAAGGAAAAGGGAGGAGAGGAGGGGTGAGGGTGTTCTGGGATGCTCTGTTGTGTATTCAAGTCAGGAGATCCATATTAGAGTTTTGAAGGAGGAGGTGCAAGGGAAGCGGTTCATCATGTACAGGTGATAAGAGAAAGACAGGTAGCTAGGTAGATTGTCAGGTAGACAGGTAGAAAGATAGATAGATAGATAGGTGGTACTAGAGATAAAGGGAAAAAGAGATTGAGAAGTAGATAGATATATAGATAAGTAAATCATGTAAAGGTGATAAAAAAAAGACAGGTAGCTAGGTAGATTGTCAAGTAGATAGCTATAGATAGAGAGAAAGATAGATAGATATATAAATAGGTGGTACTAGAGAGAAAGAGAAGGAGCGATTGAGAGGCAGATAGATATATAGATAGGTTGATAGATAGATGAGAGTGGGAAAAGGAAAGACTAAAATCATTGTTATAATATGAGAAAATGAACGTTGGAAAAAGGGCATACAACTCAAAATCACCATCACCACCACTACCCTTTACACGTTCCCCCTTCCACCCCACACCCCACCCCACCACCACCACCAAGCAGGACCTGTAATTTAAATGCCCCGAAAAAAAAAGGGTCTTTGTCATGGAAGCTCCTGTGTTACGCTCCTGCCCTCGTTGTTACTTTTACCTGTCGAAGCGAATTGCATTGCCTTACCACCTGCAATTACCTTTTCACCCGGAGCCTGTGCACTCTAATTCAAACACATTCGAACCCGTATATAACTTTTTCTTTTTTTTGCTCTTCGCCGTAAATACTAGCGAGAAAGAAGTTAAATCAGGGTACGACGTCAGTAATAATAATAACGATGATTCCGAACGGTACATTTTCACGAGGGGATTTAGAATAGGAAATAGGAAAGGAATAAAAATAAGAAATACAGCAAGGAAAATATAAGGTAAGGAAAATGGGTTGTGAGTCCACGTGTAACTTTCTTTATCTTTTTTTTTCTGCTCACACCTGCCCGTCTCATGAAGCCACACATTCTGCTTCACCCACGGCTTATAGGACGAAAAGAAAATGGGAGGTGGGAGATGGAAAAGGACTTAGGGTTACTGTTCTATATTGTGAGTTTGGGCATAATAGTGGACATAAACAAACACACACACTAAATTAGATAAAGTTAGGTCTGCCTTATACACTTGCCAGACACTAAAGTAAAATCAAGTTACCAAGACGGAAAATAAGAAATGAGAAATAAGTAAGGATGAGTAATGCCGTATTAAGAATAAACAGTGAAAAAAAGGCTTATAGAACCACGTGGAATTTGTTTTCTTATCTTTTTTCTGCTAAGTAAAATCAAGTTACCAAGACGAAAGTAAGAAATGAGAAATGAATATGGATAAGAAATGCCGTAAAGAATAAACAGTGAAAAAAAAGGCTTATGGAACCACGTAGAATTTGTTTTCGTATTTTTTTTTCTGCTTCTGGCCATAAAAACTTGCCAGAAATAAATGTTAAATCGGGTTATATCAAGGCGATGATAATAAAACTACACACTGAACATCTTACGAGGAGAATACAAATAAGGGATGGCGGTAAATAATGTAGAGGAAAGTAAAATGCTTACGACCCTACGTGCAATAATAATGATAATAATTCCACATTGCAGATCTTACGAGAATATAAACAAGGAATGCTGTTGAATAATATAAAGGAAAAAAAAAAGGCTTACGATTCTACGCGTAATGATAATGATAATAATTCCACATTGGTGTGTGTGTGTGTGTGTGTGTGTGTGTGTGTGTGTGTGTGTGTGTGATGAAAAGAATACATAAAGCTGAAATGAAATAAAAATAAACGTTAAAAAAAATAACAATACCCTTTTCTTTTTCTCTCTCTCCCTTTTAGCTTGCTCTTGTTACTGTGCGGGGCTGCATATTCATTGGCCATTTACTCTCTCTCTCTCTCTCTCTCTCTCTCTCTCTCTCTCTCTCTCTCTCTCTCTCTCTCTCTCTCTCTCTCTCTCTCTCTCTCTCTCTCTCTCTCTCTCTCTCTTGCTCTCGCTTTCTCTCTCTTTCTCTCTCTCGCGCTCTCGCTTGCTCACGCTCTCTCTCTCTCTCTCTCTCTCTCTCTCTCTCTCTCTCTCTCTCTCTCTCTCTCTCTCTCTCTCTCTCTCTCTCTCTCTCTCTCTCTCTCTCTCTCTCTCTCTCTCTCTCTCTCTCTCTCTCTCTCTCTCTCTCTCTCTCTCTCTCTCTCTCTCTCTCTCTCTCTCTCTCTCTCTCTCTCTCTCTCTCTCTCTCTCTCTCTCTCTCTCCTTAGCTCTCGCTCTCTCTCTCGCCATCTGCTTGTGAGGTGAATTAATGACGCAGGTAAGGTGACGGAAACACAAGGCGTAACATGTCAGAGTGAGAGAGACGGAATGACAGCGTGTGGGCAGTCGAATTTCCGGATGGTTTCAGTGAGGAAAGAGAGAGAGAGAGAGAGAGATCTTTACTATTCCTTATCATTATTATCATTGTTATCATCATCACTATTAGTCCAGTCATCACCAGGCGCTCACCACCTACCTCGCGGTCATCACCTGGGCGTAATGAACATGCTCACCTGCCCTTACCTGCTGTCATGCTGTTGTTGTTGTTGTTGTTGTTGGTGGTGGTGGTGTTGTAGGAGCTGATGAAAATTATGGCACTTTTGGGGGAATATGAAGTTTGATGACCGTGATGTTGGAAGTGTTGTTATAATTGTTGTTTTCTATTGTTGTTTTTGGCTGTGGTTGTAGTCGTAGTGTTTATCATAGCGTCCCTCACTAACGGAATGGGTCGTGGTAGAGTAGGTCGTCGTGGAAGGGGTCATGGTCGTGGTGGTGGTAGTTGTGATGAATGGTCGTGGTGAAGGTCGTGGTGGTGATCGTCGGGTCGGGTCGTCGCACCCTCACCAGCGGAAGGGTCGCGGCCGCAGCTTCTCCTCGCGCCAATTTACCACTTGAAAGGGTCATCGCTGCTCTGAGGAACCAGCGAGGCGCGTGCAAAGGGAGGAGGTGGAGGAGGAAGAGGGTGAGAAGGAAGGTGGAGCGTATAAGAGGAGGAGAAGGGAGAGAAAGCGGAGTAGGAGAAAGGGTGGGAGAGTGGCTGGTGCATGGGAGAGAGAGGGTGAGACGGTGGATGATGTTGTGTGAGAGGAAGGATAGAAGGGCGTGAAGGGTGAAAGGTGAAGTGTGGAGACTGCAGGTTGAATAAGGGTGAGAGTGTGGCTGGTGTAAGAGAGAGGTAGAGGATGAGACATAGGGTGTAAGTGTGAGAGGGTGAAGGGAGTGAAGGGTGAAGAGCATTAGAAGTGAGTTTGTAAGTATAGAGGAGAAAGAATACGAGGGTGTGACGGTAAAGACTGGAGTGTTGAAGGATGTTGAGGTGGAGTTTTTAAGGGTGCAAGATGTGATGTCTAGTGGAAGGGAAACGTGTAGTGGTAAAAGATGGAAGGGTGGAGGGAGAAAAAAGGAAATGGTAAGAAGATAAATGGGTGGAGGGACAAAAGGGTGCAACGGAGGGCGGAGGAGGTGAGAGAAGAGGTGGAGAGGGTGGAGAGATGAAGAATGGCTGTGTTCGTCTATTTTTCATTATTTTCCGCTCTTATTTATGGCACGAAGAGAAATTGTTGCGGATTTGTCACTGTTTCCTTGTTGAATTCTCGTTTCCAGGCAACTGTTCTTAGTGTTCGGTGATTGCATGTTCTCTTAATGGCGGGGTGATTCTGTTTTCGTGTATATTTTTCATTATTTTCCTCCTTTATTTATGGCACGAAGAAAAATAGTCCCTTCTCTTCGCATTTCCTTCCCCTCTTTCCTCTACATTTCCATTTCCTTCCCTCTTTCCTCCCCCATCCCTTCCCCTCTTCTCCCATCCCCTTCCATCCCCTCTCCTCTTTCCTCCCCTTCCCCTCTCCTCTTCCCTCCCCTTCCCTTCCCTTCCCCTATTTCCTCTGCCTTGCCATCTCTGTCCCCTCTCTCCTCCCCCCTACAGTTCCTTCTTCACCCATCCCCTTCCATTACCTCCCCCCTTTCCTCCCCTTCCCTTTCCCTCTCTCCTCTACCTTACCATCTCCTTCCCCTCTTTCCTCCCCCATCCCGTCCCCTCTTCACCCATCCCCTCCACTCCCCTCTCCTCTTTCCTCCCCCTCCCTTCCCCTCTTTCCTCTGCCTTACCTTCCCCTTCCCCTCTTTCCTCCCGCTCTCGTCCCTTCTTCACCCATCGCCTCCCATCACCTTCCTTCTTCACTCTCCCCTTCCCCTCTTTCCTCCCGCTCCCGTCCCTTCTTCACCCATCGCCTCCCATCACCTTCGTTCTTCACTCTCCCCATTCCTCTTCTCTCTCCCATCCCTTTCCCCTTCTCTCACTCCCCCTTCACTTGTCTTGTCTTAATTTTCCTGTTTTATTCTCGTTTCTGAAGCCGTTGATCTGGTAGTAGTCATTGCATATCCCCTTAAAAGCGGAGTGACTCTGTTCTGGTATATTTTTCATTATTTTCCCTTTTTATTTATGGCTGGAAAGAGAAATAGTCGAAGGTTTGTTAGAGTTTCGTTGTTGTATTGTCGTTTCCATCCAGGCAGCTGTTCTTCTATTCTAGTGTTTACATATTCTCTTAACCCGTTAGCTGCGACAAGCCTACATTGAGGGGTGATTCTGTTCCCTTCCATTTTTCACTCTTTTCCTTCTCTATTTATGACACGAAGAGAAATAGTCGAGGGTTTGTCCGTCTCCTTATTATAGTCTCGTTTCCTGGCCGTTGTTCTTAGTATTCAGTGATTGCATGTCCTCATAAAAGCAAAGTGATTCTGGGGTCGTCATATTTATGTTTTGATATTTCTGGCGTGTTGGAAAAATGCATGTAAGTCTCCTCAAACGGGATTTCCTTTTAAAACATTTTGGTAAGCTTTTATTTCAGAGCCAGGCAGTTTTTATATACCTGGAGGGGGGGAGGGAAGATGGGGAACGGAAGGTGGGAGGAGAGGGGGTAAGGGAAGATGGGGAAGGGAAGGGGAGGGGAGGAAGAGTGAAGGTGGGGAGGAGAGGGGGTAAGGGAGGTAGAAGAGGGGAAGAGGGGAGGGTATCGTCCACACTTTCCCGGTAGCATGATTTTGTTGGTTCGGGCAAAAAAAAAGTGTTGTTCTTTATCTCCCCGTGTGTGGGAAATGGGTCAGTGTTTGTCTCGCTGGCGTGGACATGGGCGGCGAACAGAGGAGATTGGAGCGGGCTGGTCAGGGAGACGTGGTGGGTGGTGGAGACGATGAATCAAACATAGAAGACTCTTTTTACAATATGAGTAAGAACAAGCGTGTGATTGGAAACGAAATGAGAAAGAGAGAAAAAAATGAGCAAAATGTTAGCTGAATAACACTGATAATTTGCATTTTAGAAGACAGAGACGAGAAAAAGTAAACAAATAAACAAAACAAGGAAACTGAATGACTAAGACTTTTACGTGACACTTTATTAAGGAAAAAAAATAATAAAGTAAATGAAAACAGACATTTAACGATCCACAACTTAAAGGGAAGAAAATACAACAAACAAACAAACACTTAATAAAAGAAAATAAGTAAATAAAAAGCACAGATACTTAAGGGCAAAAAAAATATATATGTAAGAAAAAGTAAAGGTTAATGGTAAGAAAAGTCAACAAACTAACACACACACACACACAAACACATCAACAAACCAAGACCTCTACTTGACACTTCACAAAGGAAAGAGTAAATTAAAAAAGAATAACATATGTATTACAGAATCTATTTACATTCCTCGGCGGGGGAAGCGTGAGTCCCCTCCTGAATGCCAAGCCCGATGTCACAGCAGGGGCGGTTGCTACTCTCTCTCACACATTCCTCACAGTTTTGGGCTAATAGTATTTTCTGGCTCATTGAATCTAAACCCATTTCACTTACTACGTTCTCCTCATACCTCTTACCCAGGTTGTTGCACTTTAAAACCTTGTGTTGTTTGTTTTCATCGTAATATTTAATCTTCTGTAAGCCACTGTAATGCTTCTTTGAAATTGCCATCCTTCTTTTCGTCGTCTGTCTTCAAATTTCTCTCTATTTTTGTTTTTCTGTTGACGCACACTTACCCTAACATCTAAACTCCATTCGTTTTTCTATGTTATCTCGTACCTTTTCCCTTCTCTCGTCTGAATTTTTATTTCTTTTCTTATTTCTATCTCCGTGTGTTTCTTTTTGTTAACGTCCACCTAACCTAACCTCCTCAATTCCTCTTTTAATGTCTCCCTGTCAATTCTTTTTCCGTTCTCTCACCCCTGTTTAACCCCTGCGTCGCCTTTTGTATCCAACGCTTTACACTGATCCATCACTTATTCCCGGCAGTTTTTGTTCATAAGCTCCTCTATTTGCACTGCCAGTCTCTGTATCTATCTGTTACCTTATCTAACCTAACTTCCGAAATCTTTCTGTTCTCTCACACCTGTTTAGATACTCCCACACTACCTTTTGTATCCAGAGCTTCACACGCCTCCACTAATTCCCGGCAGTTCTTGTTCATAAGCTCCCCATTTGCACTGCCTGTATCTATATTTCTGTTAACTTATCTAACCTAACCTCCGAAATCTCTGTTCCCTCACACCTTTTTACCCTCGCATTTCCATTTGTATCCAACGCTTTACACTCCACCATAACTAATTCCCGGCAGTTCTTGTTCATAAGCTCCCCATTTGCACTGCCTGTATCTATATTTCTGTTAACTTAACCTAACCTAGCCTCCGAAATCTCTCTGTTCCCTCCCACCTTTTTACCCGCCCATTGCCTTTTGTATCCAACGCTTCACACGCCTCCACTAATTCTCGGCAGTTCTTGTTCATAAGCTCCCCATTTGCACTGCCTGTATCTATATTTCTGTTAACTTAACCTAACCTAGCCTCCGAAATCTCTCTGTTCCCTCCCACCTTTTTACCCGCGCATTGCCTTTTGTATCCAGCGCTTCACACGCCTCCACTAATTCTCGACAGTTCTTGTTCATAAGCTCCCCATTTGCATCGCATGGGCTAACCTCTCCCTCCTTTGTTACGGTTAAAGGAGCCTCATCGCGCAACACCGGCTTCGGAATACACGCATTAAAAATAAACAGGATTCGAATGCCTTTGAGAGTGGCACCAGTAAGCGAATAGACTCTGATTCCTTCCCATATGGCCTGAATGCCTTTCCATCACCGCTAATGGAGCATCGTTTCGCGCGCAGCTGTTATTGGAATCCCTGCCCCGCTTCATCTCAACATTACGGCGTTAATTTTTCCCTCTCTCTTCTATTCTTATTTTTCTTTTCACGTTTATGGACTTTTAGCGGCGACAAGAGTTAGGTCAGGTTAAAATCATCTTTCCGTTGCGACATTTATTCTTTTTTTTCTTATTTTTAGTTCCCTTTTTCACGTTCATGGATTTTTAGAAGCGGCAAGAGTTAGTAGGTTAAAAGGATAGTTAAGAGGAGGGGAAGAAGAGGAAAACAAGATGAAGAGGAAGCTAACGGAGTGTGTTGAGAAGGAGGAGGAAGAAGAGGAAGAGAGAGAGAGAGAGTGTGTGAGTGTGTGTGTGTGTGTGTGTGTATGTGCGTGTGTTTGAGGCTCACGCAGACCCCTTGTGTTTGGTTTGCTTTGATTTTCTTGCTCTTTTGATCCTCGGAGAACACACAATGGCGGGCGGTGAATTTTACAGTGAAGAAATAGTGGTGTTGACGAGGTGATGTGGAAGGAAGAGGAAGAGGAGGAGGAAGAGGAGGAGGAGGAGTGAGGTTGTTTCAGAGCTTCTATTCCTCTCTCTTGTTCTCTTCTCGCATGGCTTTGTCTCTTTCTATTATCTATTATCTCATTTTCTAACTACTCTCCTTTTTCTCTATCCCTCCTCTTTCTCTCTCTCTCTCTCTCTCTCTCTCTCTCTCTCTCTCTCTCTCTCTCTCTCTCTCTCTCTCTCTCTCTCTCTCTCTCTCTCTCTCTCTCTCTCTCTCTCTCTATTCTCTGTCTCTCTCTCTCTCTCTTTGTCCTTCTTCTCTCTCCTCCTCCTCCATCTCTTCTCCTCTTCCTCTCTCTTGTTTTCTGTTCTGTACCTCTTCTGTGATTCTTCTGTCTCAATTTCATCTTTTTTTTATCTTAATATCTTTACGTGTACTCCAGTTTCCCTCCAGTTCTGCTCCCCTCCTATCTCCCTTTTCACCTCCATCTCTCTCTGCCTCTCTTCATTTCTCTCCACTCGTGTCTCCTTCTCTACCTGTTTTCTTCACTTCACTTTTTCATATTTCCTTCCATGTACTCCGTTATCCTCCTCTCCCTCTCCCTCTTTCTCTCCCTCTTCCTCCCTCTCTCTCCTCACTTCATATCTTCCCTTCCCTTACAAGCAATTCCTTCTTTCTTTCCTCTTCCACTTTCCTGTGTCCTTCCTTTCCTTCCATACACTTCCTTTCCACCTTCGTTCCCTCTACTTCTCTTTCTCCTCATCATCTTTCTCTCCCCTCTTGTGTCTTTTCTTCCTCTTTCATTCTCTCTTCTTCCTCCCTTTCCTTCTCTACGCCTTCCAGCCTTGTATTTCACCATCTTCCTCTCCCCTCCCTCTCTCTTCTCTTCTCTTCTCTTCTCTTCTCTTTCTCCCCATCATCTGTGTCTCCCCTCTTTCGTCCCTTCTTCTTCTTCCAGTCTCTTCTTCCTCCCTTTCGCTTCTATACGCCTTCCAGCCTTGTACTTCACCATCATGCTCTTTCGGTCTCTTCATCTCTCTCTCTCTCTCTCTCTCTCTCTCTCTCTCTCTCTCTCTCTCTCTCTCTCTCTCTCTCTCTCTCTCTCTCTCTCTCTCTCTCTCTCTCTCTCTCTCTCTCTCTCTCTCTCTCTCTCTCTCTCTCTCCCCCTCTCTCACACACTTCCCTCTCTCTCTTCCCTCACAAGCAATATTTCCCCTCTGGTCTCTTGTCTCCCCTCGTCGCTCTGTGTTACTGTTGGTTTCTTTTTTAGGGGAGAAATCCACTATGACTCTCCCTCTCTCCCCTCTCCCTTCCTCCTCCTCCTCTTCCTCCTCCTCCTCTCCCTTCCTTGTCTTGATGGCTTATTCCATTACTCCGACTTGCTCCTTGAGAGGCCTGTCACGCTTGGCTCTCCCTCCCCTCCCCCGCCGTGTTCTCTCTCTCTCTCTCTCTCTCTCTCTCTCTCTCTCTCTCTCTCTCTCTCTCTCTCTCTCTCTCTCTCTCTCTCTCTCTCTCTCTCTCTCTCTCTCTCTCTCTCTCTCTCTCTCTCTCTCTCTCTCTCTCTCTCTCTCTCTCTCTCTCTCTCTCTCTCTCTCTCTCTCTCTCTCTCTCTCTCTCTCTCTCTCTCTCTCCCCCTGATATGCCTTCTCTTCCTCATTTTCCTCCTTCGCCTCTTCTTATTCCTCCTTCTCCTCCTCAAATTATCTCTCCTCCTCCTCCTCCTCCTCCTCCTCCTCCTCCCTCACCTGTATTTCCACCCACCTCGCCTCTTTCCTTTTCATTAGGACCAAACACCTTTCTGCATGTTTCATTCTGGTAACCTTCTTCCTTTCCGCCCATCCGCCCAATTTCAGGCCCTTCCCTTCTCTCGCTTGCACCAACACACACACACACACACACACACACACACACACACACACACACACACACACACACACACTATTATCTCCTGTCTTGACTACTCTGATTTTACTTCTCCTCCTCCTCCTCCTCTTCCTCCTCCTCTTTCTCTCACTCCCTTCTTTCCCTTCTTTTCTTTGTTCTTGTTTTTCTTCTTTTTCTTGGTCTTGTTCTTCTTGTTGTTCCTCGTGTTCTGGTTCTTGTGTTTCTTGTTCTTCTTCCTCCTCCTTCTCATCTTCCTTTCTTCTCCTTGCTCTTCTTTTTCTTCTTTTTGTTCTTCTTGTTCTTGTTCTTGTTCTTCTTGTTCTTGTTCTTCGTGTTCTGGTTCTTGTAATTCCTGTTCTTCTTCCTCCTCCTTCTCCTTCTCCTCCTCCTCCTCCTCCTCCTCTTCCTCCTTTTCATTTCTTCTTGTTCTTCCTTTTACGGGTCTTCTTGTTCTCGTTATTCTTGTTCTTCGTGTTCTGGTTCTTGTATTTCCTGTTCGATTTCTTCCTCCTTCTCCTCTTCTTCCTTTCTCCTCCTTGCTCTTTTTGTTCTTCTTTTTCTGGGTCTTGTTCTCGTTGTTCTTGTTCTTCGTGTTCTTCCTGTTCTTCCTCTTCCTTCTCCTCCTCTTCCTTTCTTCTCCTTGCTCTTCTTTTTCTTCTTTTTCTTCTTTTTGTTGTTCTTCTTCTTGTTCATGTTCTTCGTGTTCTGGTTCTTGTGTTTCCTGTTCTTCTTCCTCTTTCTCCTCTTCCTTTCCTCTCCTTGCTCTTCTTTTTCTTCTTCTTTTTTGTTCTTCTTGTTCTTCCTCTTTAATTTCTTTGTCTTTTCCTAACTCTCTTTCTGTTAGTTGATGTTCTCTTTTATTTTTATTTTTGGTAGATTCATTATTAGAGTGCGTTCTCTTGAGGTCCAATTTCTTACCGTCTGAAAAATATGAGTTTCGTCGCTGCCTTTTTTTCATTTTTTCCTCTTTTTTTCCTTTTCTTTTTTTCCCTCTCCTCTTCGTCTCAATGAAAGGGAATGCATCACTCTCTCGTACTCTTTCACTTTCGTTTCCTTCCTTCCTCCTCCTCCTCCTCCTCCTCCTCCTCCTCCTCCTCTTCCTCTTTCATCGCCCGGTAAATATCGCTTCTTTCGACCTGTCTTCTTTCTTCCTTTTCTTCACTTCTTCCTCCACGCATTCAAAAGGAACATAACCTCTCTCTTTAACTTCTCTCCTCCTCCTCCTCCTCCTCTTTAACTTCCTTGCTCCTCCTCCTCCTCCTCCTCCTCCTCGTACTTAACTCCATCAACTCCTTCATCTGTTCTTTCTTGTAAACTCGGCATTTTTCGTTCTCTCTCTCTCTCTCTCTCTCTCTCTCTCTCTCTCTCTCTCTCTCTCTCTCTCTCTCTCTCTCTCTCTCTCTCTCTCTCTCTCTCTCTCTCTCTCTCTCTCTCTCTCTCTCTCTCTCTCTCTCTCTCTCTCTCTCTCTCTCTCTCTCTAATACACAAAATGACGTTTACAATAATAACAAAAACAAGCTAAGAGAGACGTGTAAGGGGAGCAGCGTGAGAATCCTGTTTAAACGAGTTGGATTTACGACTTGAGACAACGACCAGTGATGTTTTCGTGTAAGTATTATCTTCACTTGAGTATAAGGAGATGAGAAGCTCAGTAGATGTAGGTTTGTATATATGAGAGAGATGTGAGATGATTTTTTGTGTTATATGTTTGATACACGAGAATAAAAGAAAGATACATGCAGAGAAGTGATAATTTAGTCATTCTCTCATGTGTAGAAATATAAAATGTCAATAGGAGTAAAGAATCAATCAAAAATCTAAGGAGGCGTTTATTTAAGGGAGACGTGAGATGGATTTTTATGTTATATGTTTTAGATACGAGAAGGAGAGAAAATAAAAGACATTCAATGAAGTGATATTTTAGTCTCCCTAGCTTGTGTATAATGTCAAGGGCAAGCAATCATGAAACAAGTCCAGGTGAGGAAGCGTGTGTGAGGAATGCGTGAAACTCGTATTACCGAGACTTACGACACGAAGCATTTGCTGGGGGGATGTTACCTTAGTTATTTTCATTTTTAAGAAGAAAGATATATCAGGAGCAGTCATCCACGAAGCTAGTGAAATGATGCAAAGAAAACTTGGGATTTCTAACTCACGTATTACTGAGACATACAAGAGACATTTGGTGAGACGAGGAAACGAGGAAAAGCATCAAGAGCAAGTCAGTCATCCAAGTTAAGAAGAAAGATGGAAGGAAAAGATGGGATTCATGCTGCATAGGAGGCTTACAATTACTACTGCACGTATTACTGAGATATACAAGAGACATTTGGTGAGACGAGGAAAGGAAGAAAAATATTAAGAGCAAGTCAGTCATCCAAGCTAAGGAAAAAGATGGAAGGAAAAGTTGAGATTCATGCTGCACGAGAGGCTTGCAAGAGGACGAGGAGAAACTGCAGTGAAGTGGCCTTAATGTTCCACTCCTCTGCAAACACAAGCTGCGGTAATCTCCCTCTCGCATGCGTAAAAAAGAGGCTAACAACAGTCATTAAGGAGTGTGAAGGAAACGTGCGAGATGCGTTTGTGTTTTAGAAATGTGGAAAAATAATGCTCTCAGGTCAAAGGAAGCGTGCAAGGTGGGGGTTTTTTTTTCGTAATGTTTGAATCCATGTAAAAATTATGCTTTCAGGTCAAATTAGACGTGCAAGGTGTGTTTTTGTATTCGCAACGTTTTAATCCATGTAAAAAATAAAGCTTGCAGGTCATTTTGGTGCTAACGCTTAATGGGAACTTGGAGAAAAGGAGAGTGAAAAAACGTGAGAGGTTGTTTTATGTTGGTAAGGTTGAAATCCAGGTAAAAAAAGATGAAAGTGATTTAAAAGGTGAATCTTAATTAAAACTTGGCGGAAATGCGTGTGGAGGAAACTACAATGGGTCATATTCCTAAACATTTCGGCGCCCAAGTTCACACATTTGACAAGGGTTTCGTAGGAGTTTCATGACCCTGGTGGTAGTTCAACCCTTCTTCTGTACCGTGAACCTAAGAAAACACTCATTAGAACCCGAATGATCTCCTTGTTTGGCCCCTGGAAATAGTGTATCAAGACGCCTCTCCACCCGAAATTGATTACTCTTTTGGTTACTCTTTACTTTCATCTATTATGGGAGCGGCGAGTAGCGGGCTTTTTTTGTACTCTTTTGGTTGCCCTTGAGCCGTTTTCTTTGATGTAAAAAAAAAGTTAGTGTTCGAGGTGAAAACGTCTGAGAATACCTACCTATATATTTGGTGTTCCTTGTAACCCACTCCTCACCTGAGACACGAAACTCGCCTCGGGAAACTCGCTCTCACCTTCAACGCTTAAACTAATACACCTGGGGGTAAAAAGTCTCGGTTAATATCCTGCTTGAGGCGTTTTTACAGTTGGAGAGAGAGAAGAAAAAAAACAAGATAAATAAGAAAGCGGGGATGACATTAGTAACAGTACTGCCGCGAGGGTCTTAGGGGACACACACACACACACACACACACACACACACACACACACACACACACACACACACACACACACACACACACACACACACACAAACTTACAGCAATCCGATGAGAAGAATATAAAAGGCAAGATGGTTGAGACTTTAGACAGCAGCAACAACAACAACAACAACAACAACAACAACAACAACAACTACATTAACAATAACAGCAATAGCAACAACAACAGTGAAAGTGGAAATGGAGGAGGGAGGAGGAGGGAAGAGAAAGAAGGATGGAGGGGGAAGAAGGAAGGAGAAGGAAGATGGAGGGAGGGAGGATGATAGTGATGATGATGAGGAGGAGGAGGACGAGGACAATAATGATGATGAAAATGATGATGATGATGATGATAATTACAGCACCAACAACACTAACAACCCCATTCGCCTCCGTCCACGGGTTGTTTGGCATTCCGGCGGCGGCGATGAGTGCAAAATATACGGACGAAAGATTTAACGAGCAAAGTTGCGAGTGAAATGAACCGCCAAGGTGGAAGGAAAGTTGTTGTTTACACCGTCGTTATTTTTTGCGTGTGATATTTTTTTTACGTTTTCCTTTATTACTTTCCATCCGGGTGTTAACTTTTTTATCTCTCGTTTTAGTTTCCTTGTTTTCTTCATTGTTTTCCATTTCCCATTTTCATTTTTTTTTTTACCTGTGATACTTTTTTCCCACGTTTTCCTTTATTACTTTCCATCCGTATGTTTACTTTTCAATCTCCCTTTTTTTATTTTCGTTGTTTTCTTCATTGTTTTCAACCCAATTATTCACTTCCCTCTTTATTTTTTTTTGCGTGTGATATTTTTTTCCACGTTTTCCTTTATTACTTTCCATCCGGGTGTTTACTTTTCTATCTCCCTTTTTTAGTTTCCTTGTTTTCTTCATTGTTATTCATCCTTTTATTCACCTCCATTTCCCATTTTCATTTTTTTTGTTTCGTTTTTCCTTTCCATTCATGCTATTTATTACTATTCCATCTCTCTCTATTTATTTGTTTCCCCTTCTTTCTGCTTTCTCAATACTTTCCATTCCTGTGTCCATTCGTTTATCTCGTTTTTTTTAGCTATTTCTTTCCTCTCGTTTACTTTTCCATTCAGTGTTTTTCTATTCTTTATATCTCTTTTTAAGTTTTTTTTTTTTGTTTTGTTTCCTAATGAATTTTTATCCATGTATTCTTTCTTTTTCGTCTCTTCATTTAGTTTGCTTATTTGCTTTTT
Organism: Eriocheir sinensis; assembly: GCF_024679095.1. Classification (NCBI taxonomy): domain Eukaryota; kingdom Metazoa; phylum Arthropoda; class Malacostraca; order Decapoda; family Varunidae; genus Eriocheir; species Eriocheir sinensis. Next base: position 4,438,965 of record NC_066547.1, on the reverse strand, counting down.
CTTAATTTCTTTTTCATCCTGTCCTTCAGTTACTCTTCCATCTCTTTTTTATGTGTTTCCTCGTTTTCTAAGTACATTCCATCTAAGTATTCATTCTACGACTTCTCATTTTAGTTTTTTTTCATTTGTTTTCGTATTACTTTCCAATCCCGTTAATATTACACTTCCACTTATTATTAGTGTCCTTTTTTATAAGTCCAAAGAACTTTCAATTTAGGTGTCCATTTATTTGTCTCTCATTTTAGTTTGTTTGCTCTTTTTTAGGTTTCGAATTATCTGACATCTATTTATTTACTCCTCCATCTCCTTTTACTTCTTTGCCATGTTTCCTAATTACTTTTCTTCCAGGTATTCTCTCTTCAGTCTTTCATTTCGTATCCTTCGTTTTTTTTCGTTTTTTCGACCTTTTGTTTCCTGTCTCATCTTTATTCATCCTTTCTCTTCCACCTTCCATCTCGTCGGTTTATGCAAAATATGCTTATCTAACTTTCTCATCCCTTCCTTCTCGTCCATTCTGGTTAACTCCTTTTTCCTCCTCCTCCTCCTCGCTTCTTTAAGATGAGCCACGCATAGTCGTTATCCATCGTTCCACTTCGTTCTAGTTAGTGTGTTCGTACTCATTCTCTCTTTCTTTTCCTCTCTCCCTCTTCCCTTCTTTTCTTGCTTAACTCCACTCTTTTTGTAGTTTTCCTTTATTCTTCTTCTTTTTTTCCTTCTTTCATTCATTTCTTACTTTGCTCCTGCCTTCCTTTCTTTATCTCTTGCGCTCATTTTCACCTTTCTTTCTCTCTTTCCTTCTCATTTTTCCTTTCCTGTCTTTCCTATCCTTACGTTTTTCCTTTTTCATTCTATTCTTCCTTCCATTTTATCTTCCTCCCCGTTCAAATTATTTCCCTCCATTCCTCATTTCTCCTTCCTCTCTCCCTCTTTTCTTATTTCTTTCCTTCCTTCATCCCTTCCAGTCTCCCAGTCTCCATTCTCTCCGTTCCTTTTTCCTTCCTTCCACTCTTCTAACCACCCATTTTCCATGCCCCCTTAACGCCATTCCTTTCCTCTCCAGTCTCCCAGTCAACACTTCCTCCCATTATCTCTGTTCTGTCCCTTCTCATCCTTTTCTTCCTCCTGTTTCCTTCCATGCTTTCCTCTTTCCCTTCCTCCATCCCCCCCGTTCACCATCCCTCCCCTTGTCCAGTCTTCCAATCAATTTTCCCTCCTTTCATCATACCTTCCTCGCAGGCTCAGTACCTCATCAGTTGTCGTCATGGGCCGCCAGAGGGCTCTCGCGTGACCCTTCCTAGCAACGGGCACCTTCGGAGTATCGGACATCTGGGACGGAGTATGTGAGTGAATGAGTTTCCTATCCTTGCGGCATCTCGTTTTGTCCTTCCTCGCAGTCTTTTACTTTGCATACGGGGAGGCATTGGTGGTAGGGTGTTCTTCTATATTTTTCTTCTCTTTCTTCTTCTTCTTCTTCTTTTTCTTCTTCTTCTTCTTCTTCTTCTTCTTCTGTTTCGTTTTCGTCTTCTTTCTTGTCTTGTTCTTCGTGTTCTTCCTCTTCTTCTTCTTCTGTTTCGTTTTCGTCTTCTTTCTTGTCTTGTTCTTCTTGTTCTCGTTGTTCATTTTCTTGTTCTTATTTTCTTCTTCTTCTTCTTCTTCATCTTCTTTGGCTTCTTGTTCTTCTTTTTCTCCTACTATTTTTTCGTAATCTTCTTCAGCAGTATTACCATAAGTGTATTGACCTCTCATAATCTTTCTTCTTCGCCTCCTTCTCCTTCGTCGTCGTCGTCCTCGTCTTCCTCTTCAGCAGTATGTCCATAAGTGTATTCTCATCCCTCTCCATCTTCTCCGTCTCCATCTGCTTCTGCTTTTACTTCGTTTTCGTCCTCCTCCTCCTCCTCTTCCTCTTCAGCAGGGCGGCCATAAGTGCGTTAGTCGACGATTCACTCCGCCAGACATCGATGGCAACACTAAAACATTATGCACTGCGCCGGAGCTAACAGGGAATGCGTGTGCCTCTTACTTACGCACAGACAGACACACGGAGCGGCGGTGGTGGTGGTGGGGAGCCTGGTAAACACACTCCTGCCCCAGAACAAAAGGGAAGGGAGAAGGCAAGGGAGGAAGGAAAGGAAGACAGTAGGGAGGAAAAAAGAGTGAGGGAGAGAGGTAGAATAAATGAAGATGTTTTTTTTCCATTAGTTAAGTCTGTCCTTCTCTCTCTTCTCTCCTTCTCTCCTCTCCATTTCCCTCCCTCCTGGCTGGCCCTTTATCACTCATTCATTCTATTAGGGTTTTTTTTTTGTTCTTTTTTTCTTTCTTCCGCGTCATTCATTGTCTTTTTGCTATTCATGCCTCCTGCTTTCCTTCCTTTTGATCTTTTAATTAATTCCATCTGCTTCCTTTTTTTTCCTTCTTTTCTTTTCCCCATTTCATCTTGGCTTTGTTTTACTTCACATCTTTCTTATTGGCATTTCTTCATTTCCTTCTCTTCTCCCTCCCGCCTTGCCCCCCTTTTCTCTTCTTCTTTCTCTCCTTCCATTCATTTCTTCACCCTTCTCTCTCTCCTTCCCTTCTTCACTCCACCCATTCATCAATTCAAAGTCTTCTATAATCCTCACATTCTCTATATTAAGTGCTATTCCTTTCTATCTTTCTACCTTTCCTTCTTGATCTGTTCCTTCCCTCCCTTTTTACTAACATGCTGCCTAACTAACTAACTAACTAACTATTTACCTTACTAACAACCTTGCAAACTAACTATCCAACCATCTTACTCCGTTCTTCCCGCCCTCCTTCACCCTCCCCAGCCTCGCCTCCGCCAGTAGCAGCAAGGGGCCGGGTTCTCGAGGTCGGAGGCGAAGGTCACGAATGTCTCTAAATCATCTTTAAGTTGACGTTAGCTTCACGGGCGAGCAGACAGCGGTGTGTCGATTGCCAGCCTTAGATAAGAGAGATGAGCCCACTTGTATGCGAAATGGAGGGAGGGGAGGAGAGATAGAGAGGAGAAGGTGAAGGAAATAAGGAGGAGGAAGAACGGGAAGAGGAAATGGGAGAACGGAAGCCGAGCAGAAAGGTAGAGAGGAGAGGTAGAAGGTAATGATGATGATGATGATGAGGAGGAGGAGGAGGAGGAGGAAGAATGGGAAAAGGAGGTAGAGGAGAAAAAGGATGTGCTGAGAGTTAGAAGGAGAAGAGAAGGAAGAGGAAAAATGAAGAGAATGAGGAACAAGGAAGGGAAAAGGATAAAGTAGGAGCAAGGAAGACTATCAGAGAGGTAAAGGAGGAGGAAGAGTAAGATGAGGAGGTATATTAGAGAGAGAAGGAAGAGCAGGAGGAGAAGAGGAGGAGGAGGAGGAAGAAGACTACATAAGAGGGAGAAATGACAAATAAGAGGTGTATTAGTAAGAGGAGGAAGATGAAGAAGAGGGGGAGGTTGTCGGACCATGAAAGAAGGAAGGTCGGAGGGGGAATATAAGGAAGGGGAGGCTGAAAAGGAGGATTAGGCAAGGTATTGGAAGCGAATGAGGAATTTGATGTCGAGTGGAAGGGAGAAAAAATGAAGAAGAGGGGAAGAAGAAGGAACTATGAAAGGCAGGAGGAGCAAATAAAGGAGGATAAGAAGCTGGTAGAGAACGAAGGAAGGATGAAAGAAGGAAGAATAATAGAGGCAGGTGTGAGAATGAAAAAGATGAGAGAATTTAAGATGAAGGAAGACGGGGAGAGAAAATAAGAGAAAGGAGAGAAAGAAGATGTTGAGCAAATAGAAGAAAGACGAGGATAAAATAAGGTGACGAATGATTGAAAAAAAATACGAAGAAAGAATGAAAGAGGAAGGAACGATAGAAGATGGTGTGAGAATACATTAAAAAGAATGAAGAGAGAGTGAAGATGAAGGATGATGAAAGAGAGAAAGAGAAATGAAAGAAAACACTAAGTAAATACAAGAAAGATGATGATAAATATAACGAATGATAGAAACGAATGAGAGAAAAGACGAAGATGGAAGGTGAGAGAAAGCGAGAGAAAGAGAAGATAGAGGAAACATTGAGTGAAGACAAGGAAAATGAAAGAAAAAAATGATAAACGAGGGAGACGAGGAATGGAATAGTTGAAGTGTTAAAACGGAACTCCATATTTATACGTCCCTGCATACATACATATATACATACATTCGTTCCGACACGCATACATTAATACATGAATATCACACTCGACTGGAATATTACATGTATGCAAATATTTTTTTTTATACGAACGTCGATTTTCACCTATACCAGCCCCCTGTGTGTGTGTGCGTGAGTGTGTGTGTGTCTGTATACCTTAATGAGTCACGTCTCCAGGTAATAATTCTCACACTCAGGTAACCCTCATTAGCCAGCAGGTACAGGTAAATGGGACACCTGAAGCATTACCTGACCAAGAGGTATACATCGCGGCAGTCACTATAAATAAAATTAGCCCGCGCCACACAAACTGAGGTCATCCAAGAGGGCAACGACGTTATGAAGAAAAAAACATTACAGAAAACAAAACACCATCGCAAAATATCATCAACAAATCACTATAATATATCACTTAGATCTTCGTTACTCGTACAATATCCACAATACACTGTAACACTTTAACACTAGCAAACACAAAATATATATATTAGTGAGATCTTATATTCCCTCCGCACGCGAAACAACGTAAAAGCAGAGCGCTGTTTCGTCGCTGCACTACGTTTTCTTCCGCATCTTAATAGTACACACGTTATAGGTTATGCATTCCATTTACTCGCCTTGATAATATTCCGCGCCGGAGGACGAAGAAGAGGAGAAGGAGCGAGAGAAGGAAAGCAGGAGAAGGAGGAAGAGGAAAAGGAGGAGGAAGCAGAGGACGAGAAGCAAAGGAGCAAGAATAGAAAAAAGGAAAAGGAGGAAGACGATGAGGAGAACGAGATAGCAGAGAAGCAGGAGTAGAAAAAGGAAAAGGAGGAAGAGGAGGAGGAGGAAGCGGAGGACGAGAAAGCAGAGAAGCGAGAGTAGGATAAGGAAAAGGAGGAAGAGGAAGAGGAGGAAGACGATGAGGAAAACGAGAAAGTAGAGAAGCAGGAGTAGGAAAAGGAGAAGGAGGAAAAGGAAGAGAAGGAAGACGATGAGGAGAACGAGAAAGCAGAGGAACATTAGTAGGAAAAGGAATTCGAGGAGGGCGACGAGGAAAACGAGACAGCAGAAGCCAGAGAGAGTAGAAAAAGGAGTAAGATGATGAGGAGGAGGAGGACGAAGATGACGAGAAAGTAAAGGCCAAAGTAAGTAGGACACAAGAGAAGGAATGTAAGTAAGAAGAGGAAGAGGAGGGAAAGAGGAAGAGGAAGAGTAGAAGTAGAGAAAGATGAAGACGATGTGTATACCAGGAAGATGAAAGTGAAGAAGCAAGAAGATAATTAAATTTAAAAAGGAGGAGAGGAAATGAGGAAGAGCAGAAGGAGGAGGAGGAGGAGGAGGAGGAGGAGGAGCAGGGTGCTGGTTAGAGTGGAAGTGCTGACGTTGCTTCCCTATTCTTCCCTCCACTTTCCTCCCCCTCCTCCTCCTCCTCCTCCTCCTCCATCTTCTGCAGTAGTGAAAGCTTCGTCTCGCTCCAACACTGCCAGACAGAAAGTGGATAAAAAAATGAAAAAAGAAATGAAAATGTAAAAATATATATAAAAAAGTCGCAGTATTACCAAAAAAGAAAAAAATAGCCACCAATAAATCATAATTGTGGCTTCAGTATCCACAGTCTGGCAGTAATTATAAAGTAAAGGAAAAAAACACTTATTGAGAGAGAGAGAGAGAGTAGCGTTCTCATAAATCCTCGTGGTCTCTTCTCTGTTTTCTCCCACAACAACGGTCCTTGGGAGATGAGATTAGAGAGAGAGAGAGAGAGAGAGAGAGAAACAAGACACGAACACTAACATATACAGACAGACACATACAGAAGCAGGCGTAAACAGACATACATATAAATATACACAGACATATTAACAGACGGAGAGACAAACACACACAGACAGACAGACAGACAGACACAATAAAAGGCTGAGAGATTGAGAGTGACACACACACACACACACACACACACACACACACACACACACACACACACACACACACACACACGCAATGAGACAAAGACAAACGGAGACAAACAGACAGACAGACAGAAAGAGTTAAAGTCCTGCCGTTGTTATTTTCACACAAACACATTCACAAGGAGAAAAAAAATCCCTCACACCTTTTTTTCTGCTTTTTTTTTATTTCACGTCCGCCAGAAGAACACTTGATTAAGGCCTCCTGGTTCTTTGTTGGGGGAGAGGGGGGCGGGGGGTTAAGAGCGGGCGCGGGGGGGGGGGGGGTTGACGAAAGGTGTTTAGTCTTTTTAAATAGCGTCCTGTGTTTTTAATTTTATCCTTGTAATTGTGTTTTGAGAATTTTTGATGTATTCTTTTTTCTATATATATTTTTTGGAGCGAATTTAATAACGCCGTGGACTGGATATTGTTTTTGTTTTTTTTACGCATAATTAATTGTCAAGCGCCGGTAAACTTGTTATAATTATTTTCCTTACTATTAACATCATCGTTATTATTATTATTATTATTATTATTATTATTATTATTATTATTATTATTATTATTATTATTATTATTATTATTATTATTATTATTATTATTATTATTATTATTATCTTCGTTTAATTTACTGCACTACTACTAATACAACTACTACTTCTACTACTACTGCAACTACTTCTGCCACCACCACCACTACTACTACTAATACTAATACTAATACTACTTTTACGATTACCATTACTACTTTCAATCCCACATATTCCTCTCGTAATTAAATACTTATCTTTTATACGTATATTTTTTGATCTGAAGTCTAAACATTTGATATATTCTCCCTTAATGTCCGCGAATACTTCCTCTTCCCTTTAAATTTGTCTCCCCTGACTTTTTTCATCAAGAGAACTGGGAAGTGAGATAGTTCGCTCAGTGTTATCGAGCTGTCACTAGTCGGGGTGATATATGGCATTCTCTCTCTCTCTCTCTCTCTCTCTCTCTCTCTCTCTCTCTCTCTCTCTCTCTCTCTCTCTCTCTCTCTCTTGGTCTATTTTTTTGCTTGTTTTCTTGTTTTCCTTCTCTCTTTATATCTTTCTCTTTATTTATTTGTTCATTTAGTTTATTCATTTATTTATTTATTTATTTCAGTGCTGGAGGAGAAGTTTGTGCTATTTAATTAAACTGTCGTTATCTCCTCTATGTTTACGTAATGATGGGAAAATCTGCTCAGACTTACACACACACTCCCTGTCTCTCCCTGTCATACGAACTCACTTCTCTCTTCCTCTCTTACGCACTCTCCCTCTGATACTCTCTCCCTCTTTTTCTCCCTCCTCTATTTACTCCCTCCCTCAGATTCTTACTCTCTCCCTTACACACTCTCCCTCTGATACTTACTCTCACCCTCCCTTCCCTACATACACTCTACCTCTCTCCCCATCTGACAGAATCTCTCTTCTTCCCTCCCCTACTCTCACTCTCCCAGACTTACACACACTCTTAGGTTGGTATTATAAAACACATTCACTTCTCACATCAAGTATTTCTATAGGTCAAAGATGAGGTCAATCGGGATCAAATGAGTGGTTCTTTAGGTTCACGGTACAGAAGAAGGGTCAGACTACCAACAGGGTCATAAAACTACTACTGGAAATGCCCACAACTCCTGCGAAAGCCTTGTCAAATGTGCGTTTTTGGGCGCCGAAATGTTTTAAAATACGACCCTTGAGGCTGGTATTTTGTAAGACGCGCGCTTCTTACATCAGCTATTTCTAAAGGTCAAAGGGGGGTAAGTCTTATTCTGATGAGTGTTTCTTCAGGTTCACGGTACAGAGGAAGGATCACACTACCACCAGGGTCACAACTACCCCTGGAAATGCTCACAACTCCTACGAAAGCCTTGTCAAATGTGTGTTCTTGGGCGGCGAAATGTCTTTTAATACGACCCATTTTAACTCTCTTCTCATACTAAACTCTCGCTCTCCCTCCCTTGCAGTGTTTGGCGAGGAGTACTGTTCCGGCTTCATCGACACCTTCGGCAAGTGGAGCAATGGGTTCGCGTGCCCCCGGCTGGACAACGATGAGCCTGTCTACTGCTGCGGCACGGACAACTACAAGTACTGTTGCACCAAGCGGGACATGCACGCCCTCTCCCACGACATCCCGCAGTGAGTTGGATCTTGTGGCCTGAACCTCTTATGATTTAAACCTCCTTAACTTGGATCGTTTCTATCCGCGACTTCAAATGTTTCTTCTCGCTATTCCAGTTTCTTATTCAATTATTTTCATGACTTGGACCATTTTTTTCCTCATGGCTTAATCGTTTCTATCCACGACTTCAAATGTTTCTTCTCGCTATTCCAGTTTCTTATTCAATTCTTTTCACGATTTAGACCTTTTTTTTCTCTTGGCTTAATCGTTTCTATCCACGACTTCAAATGTTTCTTCTCTCTACTCCAGTTTTTTCTTCAATTCTTTTCACGACTTAGACCATTTTTTTTCTTCTCATGGCCTAAATTCTACTTTTGCTACATAGAACTTGAACATTTGCCTGTTATGATTCAAACCTCCTTAATTTAAATATTTTCTTTCCACTACTTCAACTCTTTTTTTCTCATTACTTCAGTTTCTTTCTCCTTCATTTCTCATTCACAACTTATATGATTTTTTTTTTTTCGCACAATTTAAATCCTTTCCTCCCAGAACTTACACCTACTTTACTCAAACCCTTTCCTTCTACTACTCAAAACTCCTTCCCACGACTTAAACTCTTTTCTTCCACTACTTAAGCCTCCTTGATTTAAATGGTTTCTTTCCCAGTACTTTGGCCTTTTCTTCCCACGACCTGAACTTTTCTTCCACAACTTGTACTTCTTATGAGTTTGTGTGTTTGGAGGGGATGTGTGTGTGGGGGGGAGTGTGTGTGTGTGTGTGTGTGTGTGTGTGTGTGTGTGTGTGTGATAGAGGGGAGAGTGAGGGACTTAAGTTATAATTAAAAAGTTTAATACGTCTTACCCTTTAAACCACACACACACACACACACACACACACACACACACACACACACACACACACACTACCCCACGCCACCCCACACTCAAACACACACCTACACACACACCCTCTACACCCTACCACACACACACACATTAAACAACACAGTAAAAAATAAATAAAATAATACCCCTGAAGAAGCCAACAGGTAGCAAAACAAGCCATAAAACAGCAGCTATGGCAAGTATGGAAGCGTCAGTACTATACCTAACGATGATTTGGACAGGTGAGCTTAGCGTGTGTGGGTGTCAGGGAGCGGCGGGCGGACTAACCAGCGGGGTGAGTTGTGATGTAAGCGACGGGCGGGGAGATGAACACACACATACACACACACACACACACACACACACACACACACACACACACACACACACACACACACACACACACACACACACACACTATAAACTACATATGCTCCCTTGACGCCTACGGACAGGAGCGAATCGAGCAGTTTTTCTTCCCCTTCTCTTACGACCTCGCACACACACACACGCACTCTCCCACAAAAACTGGAATCTACTCTTTAAAATATCGATATATGGTGTGACGGCGTGGATAATTGAGAAAAGGAAGTCGTGGAAAAATTTACGTGGCGTGTAATTTTTATTGATCGATAGGATTGGCGTTTTTTGTTGACTTAGAGGAGGGAGAGAAAGGAGTTAGAGGAGAGTGTAGGAGGAGGATGGGGGAGGTGTAAGTGGACAGAGAGAAGGGAGAATAGGAGTAGGGGGAAGGGAGAAGAGGAGGAGACTGAAGAAGAAGGTAGATAGAGAGAAGAAAGGACTAGAGGGAAGAGGATGAGAAGAAGGAGGAGGGGGAATAACAAGAAATAAGAAATGGAGCCTTAAATTTAAAGTAAGCTGTCTGACTGGTTCTTACTAATGCACACTCCAAAAAAAATGTAAAAAATAATCGAAAGTATGTGTCCTTGAGCGCGGGTCGAGAGGAGGAGAGGCATAGAAAGGGGCAGGTGTTCTCTCCTTTGGGTGGGCGGGGCAGCCTGTGAGGCGGTGGCGGAAGGAGGATGTGATTCTCTTCTTTAGGTTACGAAGGTCTTGGAGGGAGGGAGAGCAGAAGAGAAGGAGACGAGAGAGAGAGAGAGAGAGAGAGAGAGAGAGAGAGAGAGAGAGAGAGAGAGAGAGAGAGAGAGAAAGTAAAGGAAAGGTGGAAAGGAAGAATGAAGGAAAGGAGAGAGGGAGGAATTACGTTTTAGAGTAAGATGGAGGGAAGGAGTTAAAGAGAAAGAGAGAGAAGGGAAGGAGGAGATATGGGAGGATCTTCTTCATTCTCTTCTTCATCCTCCCTTCTCTCCACTGTTTACTCTGTCTTCTTAATTTTCCTGTCTCTTTACTGTCACCTGTCTGAAAACTGATAGAGACACGGACACAAGGTTACCCAACACCCCATCATTATAGGAGCACCCACCAAGCTGTCCCTTCATTTTTAAAACCAGTCGCATATCTGTCCATTAAGTATACCTCGACTACACCTGAAATCTTGTATATGTGGACTTATGGTTAGTCAAGGCTATTGTGTGTTTCTGTTTTTTGTCCGTCTGTTTGGGCGTATGTGTCCATTTTAGGCGATGAATGAAGACAGTTATACAGCCATTCATAAGAAGAATCTGCTGGTCATGTACCTACTGAATTGTGTTGATGAGGAATGTGTGTGTGTGTTTGTGTGTGTGTGTGTGTGTGTGTGTGTGTAAAAACTCTATTGAATGAGAACGTATGATGTAGAAAAAGTCACACTTGTTATCAAAATAAAAAAAGATAAATAAAATGAAATGATAAAATAATAAAGTAAAACTACGTAGAGTATATGCTAATAGACGAAAATATGCGTTGCGTTAACCGGATGCTGAATAAAATTTGTGATGCTGATAATACCAAATGCTTTAACAAATATTTAATGGGAGCCAGATTATTATTATTATTATTATTATTATTATTATTATTATTATTATTATTATTATTATTATTATTATTATTATTATTATTATTATTATTATTATTATTATTATTATTATTATTGCTACTATTACGATTATTATTATTGCTACTATTATTCATATTATTATTTTATTATTATTATTATTATTATCATGAATTCAAAGGGTTTTCCGTCGTAGCAAATCTAGTGAACATAAATTTATAGTTTAATCAGATATAGAGTACTCACCCCCCCTCCCCCTCTCTCTCTCTTCCCCCCTAAAGTCATGCCTAACCCCTCTTGCTCTCCCCCCTAAAATCCCCACTCCCCCCTCTCTGCAACCTCTTAAAAAAAAGTAAAAAAAAAAAACAAGCCAACGCCTCTCGCCTTTAAAATGCTGTAGTTTTTTTTTTCTTTGGCCGAACACTAAAATAAAACTTACTAAGCCGCTGAAGCAAAAAAAAAGAAGGAAAAAAAAGAATGGTTAAAACACGGCCCGGTGAATCCACGCAGATAAAAAAAAAAAAGTTATCCAGGTGCCTTAAAGGTGGTGGGAAGGTGTGTGCGTGTGTGTGTGTGTGTGTGTGTGTGTGTGTGTGTGTGTGTGTGTGTGTGTGTGTGTGTGTGTGTGTTTGTTTCATTTTTTATCTCTTCCTATCTCTCTCTCTCTCTCTCTCTCTCTCTCTCTCTCTCTCTCTCTCTCTCTCTCTCTCTCTCTCTCTCTCTCTCTCTCTCTCTCTCTCTCTCTCTCTCTCTCTCTCTCTCTCTCTCTCTCTCTCTCTCTCCCCCCTATATTATTCTCCTTATCTCCTTTCCTCCCACTCAATCACCCTCCCTCCTCTCTTTCTCTCCTCCCCTTCCCTCCTTTCCTCCCTCCCACCAACACCGTCATTCTCTCCTCCCCTTCCCTCCTCGCCTCCCTCCTACCCAACCACCCCCCTCCTTTCCTCCTCTCCCCCCTCCATCACCTGAGCAGCCATTTCCCGCCACTTACCTGCCCCGCCCCCCCTCACGCCCCGCCAGGTTAATGATCAACTCTCTCACCTGAAGTGGCTCCCGGAGATCAAGTGTCCCGCCCACGCTAAGCGCCTTCCTCCTACTCCTCTGTTTACTTAGCGCCCAAGCAAGAGGAAAATAGTATACTTTGATGCCCTTTTGATGCGATTATTTGGAGTTTGAATGTAAGAGTTGTTATATCAGCGAGGATTAGGATTAGATAAATAGGATTAATCAGTACTGTCTCTTAGTCTTTTAGTAGATAGGAAATGTACACAATGTTTAAAACAGGATAGAAACTTGTTCTCTGGAAATGCATTATTCTGTTTGCATTGAGAGTAGGATTAGGATTAGAGTGAAAGGATTAAGTGGTGTTAGACAGGATTCAGCAAATAGTTAGGAAGTTAACAGATTGTCCTTGGAAACTGATGACGTTTAGCAACCTTTTAATAATGCATGGATAGTGTTAGTATTATTAGTAATGATGTTATGATTAGGATTAAAAAAGCTCCCAAAGTAGTTTTAGACATAATTCATAAGGAAGAAAGGAAGTCAACACCGTATCCTTAGAAATTAATAGTGTTTTTTGTTACCTCATGGATATGTATTGGGGTTAGAACCGTCAGAAGTAGGATTAAGATTAAGGAAAAGGATAGAACAATGTTAGGCAGGATTCAGCATGTAAGTAGAAAAACAACACACTATCCTTAGAAATTGACCATATTTTCTATCTTACGAAAATGCATTGGGATCAGGATCAAGTCAGAATTAGGTTTAGGGAGAGACGATAAATCAGTGTTAGTCAAGTTTCAATTTTTAGTAAGTCGAAGCATTAGCCTTAGAAATTGACAGTGTTATCCAACCAAATAAAAATGCGTTGAAATCAGGATCAATGAGGAACAATAAGAGAGAGAGAGTCGTAGAGGGGAGAAGGAGAGGAAGAGGAGGAGGAGATTGAGGGAGAAAGGAGACAACAAAATATGAAGAAATGACAGGAAAAATAAATTATAGGAAAAAAGGGATATAACGAGATTTGAATTGGAGGAGGAGGAAGAGAAAGAGAAGGAGAAGGAGCAATAAAGATAGGGAGGAAGGATAACCAGCAAGAAATTATCAACACGAATACAGGATAAAGCCATGTAAGTCAGGCCCCATCAGGCACGTAGGCAGACAGGTAGGAAGTCAACACATTACCTTTAGAAATTAATAATCCTTTCCTATGGTGTGAGAATGTATCTGAATTGCTATTAAGTCGGAACAAGGAATACAGGATAAAGCCGTGTTAGTCAGGCTCCAGAAGGCACATACGCAGGCAGGCAGAAAGGGAGGGATGAAGTCAACACATTATCCTTCGCCCCTCCTGACCTGGTCCCCCAAAAATGCGACGCAGTCAGAGTTGGGAGTTCCCTGAAATTCTTGATGTGATGCATTTTTCTCTCTCCGGGACTCGTGGAAATAAACAGACGGGCATTCAGGCGTATTTTCAAAGCCCGCCGCACACGCCCCGCCCCTTCCCTCCCCGCACCGGCATGTTGGAAGTACAGAAGGGAAGGTAAGGCGCTCATTCTTGCCGCTTTTCCCGCTTTAGAGGCGCTGCATTCATCCCTGTTGACTCAGCCCGTGTGTGTGAAGGTCTCTGTTTCTTAAGGGAGGGTTGCGTTACTTTTAGATGTGGAAGTCGTATCTGAGGCCTTTTGTTTTCCTTTGTGTGGGTTTTCTCCTTATCTGGGTTGATGTTAAGATTCGTGTCTCTCTTTCTCTCTTTTTCTCTCGTTTGTTATTTCTTCTTTTATGTCTTTTGTTACTTCTCGTCCTCGTCCTCGTCCTCCTTCTCTCTCTCCCTCGTTATTTTCTCCTTTTTTAAGTCTTCTTGTTACTTTCCGCTCTCTGCCCCTTCTCTCCTGTTCCCTCATCTACACCTTCCTCTCCTTCCCCTGTCCCCGTCGTCGCCACCCCTTCCTCTCATTCTCCTCATCTTCCTTCCCTCTACACGTTTTCCTTCCCCTGTCTTCGTACCCTTTGCCCCTTGTCTCCTGTTCCCTCATCTTCACCTTCCTCTCCTTCCCCTGTCCTCACCCCTCCTCCGCCCCTCCTCCGCGCTTCACTAATCTCATGCAGGTCGAGCTGGAAAATGAAGTGTTCGGGGGACATGGCGAGTAATCTGGTTTTCCACGCGCCAAAAGTTAGTTGTTTATTTTCTTTTCGCGCACGACTGGCTGGCTGGCTGAGTTGGTGGCTGGTTGGCTTGGTTGGTTGGTGGCTGGTTGACTGGGTGGCTGGTTAGTTAGCTGGATGAGTGGATGGTTGGTTTACTAGCTGGCTGACTGAGTGGCTGAATGTCTGACTGGGTGGCTGGTTGGGTTTGTGACTGTTTGGATGAGTGACTGGGTGGGTGGATGGCTTAGTGGATGGCTGACTGATTGACTGGGTGACTGAGTGGCTGGCTGAATGGGTTACTGGGTACGTAGGTTGGTAGAGGAAGCAAAACCAACACCAGACGCAGCACCAACAGAAGTGAGGTAGTAGTTTTTCTCTCTCATTTTTTGTGTGTTCCGGCACCTTATTACGGCTCCTTTTTGTGCGCGCTGTACAACTTTCCCCACACGCTGCCATGAATAAAAAAAAAGTTTCCTCCGCGTCGGCGTCTCCGGGGAAGCGAGACGGAGAATGCTAAAACAGAGGCGACAACAAGAATGACAAAGAAAACTAGAAGAATGAGAACAGAGAAATGGACAGAGAAATGGACAGAGAAATGGACAGGAAATTGGACACAGAGATGAACAGAGAAATGGACAGAGAAATGAACAGAGAAATGAACAGGAAATTGGACAGAGAAATGAACAGGAAATTGGACACAGAGATGAACAGAGAAATGGACAGAGAAATGAACAGAGAAATGAACAGGGAAATGGACAGAGAAATGGACAGGAAATTGGACACAGAGATGAACAGAGAAATGGACAGAGAAATGAACAGAGAAATGGACAGGGAAATGGACAGAGAAATGGACAGGAAATTGGACAGAGAAATGAATAGGAAGTTGGACAGAGATGTGAACAGAGAAATGGAGAGAGATATTAACAGAAAAATCAACGGAGACAACAAGAATAGAAAATGACAAAACAGAGACAACAGGAGACGGTGGACGGAGGGAAATGATTGTCAGCTTGCGCACTCTGTCTTTTTGTTGTTGTTTTCTCTCTGTCTATCTGTCTATCTATGTATCTATCTATCTATCTATCTATCATAACCCTGTCCTCTCCCCTTCCTTAATCTCATCTCCCTTCACTTTTTCATACTCTTTTTTTTCTTTTTTTTTCTTTTTCTTACTAAACTTTCGCCATTGCTCCTTTCACAGTCTTTTACCCTTTTCTCTTCTCATCCCTTCTCTTCTTTTTCTCTCCTTTTTTCCTCCTTTTCCCCTTATAGAATAGTCCTTTCCTTTACTTTTCTCATCCTTACTCTCCTTTTTTCCCTACTTTTTTTTCTCCCTGTTCTCTTGTATAGCTTTTCTTACCTTCCCTTTCTTAACTTTTAACTTCCTTCTCACTCACACGTCACCCTTTTCCCTTCTACAGACTCCCTTTTCTTCCCTCTTTTCATCCATATATTACTTCCCACACCATACCTATTTCTCCCTTCAACAACTTTCCTATCTCTCCTTTTTTTTTTATCTTATTTCTTGTCTCATCCTCTACTCTTGTCCCCTCTACAGCCTCTCAACCTCTTTCTCTCTATATCTCTCCCCCTCTCTATCTCTCTCCCTCTCTCCCTGCAATCTTGTCGCCTCCCCTCTCACCGCTCTCATATCCTCCGCCTCCACGCCACACTTTTCCGTTCCGTCCCTCGCCTAACTTCATCCCTCCCTCGTCCCTTGGCTCCGCAGGCTGCCGCTGGTCCTCGGGGTGGTGTTCGGTGTCGCTGTGGCTGTCATCGTCATCGTGGTGGTGTCCTGCTTCCACTGCTCCTGCTGTCTGCTGTACAAGAAGCGCCAGCCTACTAATGGAGGTGGGTGATGGTTTTGCCGAAGTGGTTTGACTCTCTTTCTCATCCATCATATAGTTCTTCTGTTTCTGTGTGTTGATATCGTTAGTTTATCCATTTAGTCAGTTATTCAGACAGTTATTCCACCTCTCATTATTCACTATTATCTAGTGTCTCTCTATTTATTTTCTTAGTTCATCCATACCGTCAGTCAGTAGGTCAGTAATCCCACCTTTTTTTCTTCCACCATATAAGTCTTCTGTCTGTCTCTGTGTGTTGATATCATTAGTTTATCCATTTAGTCAGTTATCCAGACAGTTATTCCACCTCTCAAAATTCACTTATCTTGTATGCCTGTCTATTCATTTTTTTGAGTTCATCCATACCGTCAGTCAGTTGTTCAGTTATTCCACCTCTCCTTATCCAATAGCTTTTATCTCTTCTCTCTCCGTCTATCTGTCTGGTTAATCGTCTACCAGAATACCACCTCATCCAGTTCTTTCAGCGATCATCCGTCTTTCCGTTCACCATTTTGTCCTTCCCTCCTCCTGTCGGATCACCCGCTCTCTCTTCCATTCTTTACCCATACCTCTACCCATCCATCCATCCACCCACATTTCATTTCAGTATATTATAGTCAGGAGCTAGTTGGTGTGAGCCCCGAGGTGGTGGTTCTGTGCTGGAGTCTTGGAAGCACTGAAGAATGAGGAATTGGTTTGATGTGAATGTTTTTTTTTTTTTCTCTCTCTTGGTGAATGTTATTGACCATTACTTAATTTTAGGAATGAACTAGGAACGCATGGCTCTGTTTCTGTGTGTTCAATCTGTTTAAAAGTTGATGTCGTAGTTGCCTTCTAAGGATTCTCTTTCTCTGTTTCATTAGTTATATATTTAATTTATTTTTTTGTTTCTTCATGAGTTATTGTATATACATAAGCATGTATGTATATTTAAACATGTGTATATTTGCAAGTATGGATGTGTGTATGCATGTAGCCTATGCATGTGTGTATGTGAATGTATATATGTATGTGTTGAAATATACATACATACAATAAAACATACATTCATACGCACATTCATAAAAATACATGGCTATTTTACTGTATATATGTTATCCGTTTATATTTAATTTATTTGTGTAATGTCTGTGCAAATGTATTTATCTATATACTTATGTGTCTGTCTGTTTAATCTCTCCCCTCGTCTCATGTACATAGCCGTGAGTCACTGTCTATACAATTTGTCTAACTTTCTGTCTGTCTGTCTGTCTGTCTGTCTATCTGTCTGTCCATCAATCTGCGTCTGTATCTATTCCTCCTTCCCTTCCTCCCTTCCCTCCTCAACACACACACAGCGCCTCCGTCTCCCTCTCCTGCAGGTCCTCTCTACCAGATGCACTGTCCCTCCACAGCCTCGGGTGTGGCAAACATGTACAGCTTCTCCGGAACCACCACGCCCTCGGAAACGCCAAGGTCCATCTCAAGGTCAGTTGGAGGAGGAACTCGAGGAATGCTGGATTAAAGGGTTCGATTTAAAGGTTGTTTTTATTTATTTATTTATTTGTTTATTTATTTATGTATTTATCTAGTTAGTTAGTTCGTTAGGTAGTTTTAAGGGTCACGTTAATTAGTGGTAAGTTGTATGTAAGTCAGTGAGGTTATTTGGTTAGTGAGAGAATGGAGCTTAATTTAACTTTCTCTATCCATCTCGTCCGCTATCTCTCTCTCTCTCTCTCTGATAGAAGAAGGAACTCATTATGCTCCCTTAATTGCAAAGAGAATCTCCCTCTTTTGCATTAACCTCTAGGAAGCATTTTTGAGGCGAAGTTTTCTGGGGTTTGCCTTTAATCAAGTCCATTCTTTTTTTTTTGGAGGGAGGGGGGCTGGAAGGGGAGGGGGAGGGAGGGTTGTGACCTCCCTCCCCTCCTCTTTAGCCTTTTCTTCTCTGTCTCAGTTGTTTGTTCCCTCTTCTTCAATTATTTTCTTTTTTTCTTTTTCCTTTATCACGTCTGTGTTTTGTTTTTTTGTTTATTTATCCTCTTTTCTTGATTTCCGTGTGTTTTTGTATTGTATTCTTTTTCCTCGTTTTGTTCCTCTCTGTCTTTTTTTCGTCTTTAGTTTCTCCACATTACCTATTCTCTTTTCTACTTTTCCTTTTCTCATTTTTCCTTTCCTATCTCCTGGTGCTCTCTTCTCCGCTCCTCTTTCCTCTACACACTCTTTCGCCTCCTCTTTCAACTCCTCTTGATTTTCCCTTCTTTCTTCTTCATTCCTCAATTTCTCCACAGTTTCTCTTCTCTTCTACTCTCCATGTTTCCTTCTCTCTCCTATTTTCCTCTTTTCTCTCTTCTTTCTACTGTTCTCTTCTCCTTTCCTCTCCTCCTCTTTCCTTTTCACTTATTTTCTCCTCCTCCCTTTGGTCTCCTCTTCTGTTCTATTCCCTCTTCTTCTGTTTATTCTCTCTTCTTATCCTTTCTCCTTTCCTCTCTATTCTCCTCTTCTCTATTAGATTCCCAGCACTAGTATTTTCTCCTCCTTTCTACTCCCCTCTTTCCTTTACCACTCCTCTTCTCTTCTCTTCTCTTCTGTTCCCCTCCCTTCTCCTTTTGTTTATTCATGTGTTCGTGTTTTATTTGTCTCAGCTCGTTTATTCCTTCCTTCTCAGACTCTTGCTTCGTTGCGCAGTTTGCTTGCTATTGTTTCCTTGGGATCTTATTTTACGACTTTATTTCATATGGTTAGATACACCCTCTCGTAATCTCTTTAGTTCCCCTTTACTGCGTCTCTCTCTTCCTCCTCCTCTTCCTCTTTCTCCTCCTCCTCCACTTCCTCCTTATCCTTCTGCTTCATCTTTATTTGCCTCGCTTTTATAATCTTTTTAGTTCCCCTTTACTACGCTTCTCTCCTCTCCTCTTCCTCCTCTTTCTCCTCTTTCTGTTCCTCTACCTCCTCTCCTTCTTGTGTTGTTCTATATTCTTCCTCCCTTCATCCTTATTTCCCTCCATTTCATAATCTTTTTACTTCCCCTTTACTATGTTCCTCTCCTCCTCCTCCTCCTCCTCCTTCTCCTCTTCCTCTTCCTCCTCTTTCTGCTTCTCTTGTAACCCTTTCTTCCTCGTTATCTTCTTGCAGTGTCATATTTTCTCCATTTCTTCATCCTTATCTCTCTTCTTCCTTCCCTTCCTTCCACGTAAATCTCTTTCCTTCTCTTCTCTCTCTCTCTCTCCTCTTCATTCCTTCGTTTCGTATTGTTATTTTTTTTTTTTTTTGGTTTCCTCCTTCCACCGCTGTTCTCTCTTTTTTTTCTTCTCTCTCTCGCTCACTCACTCTATCTCTCTCCTGCAATGTCGTTTCTCTTTCTCTCCCTCTCTTCGTTCCTCTCCTTCGCCCTCATATTAAATCTTCCCTTCCTTGTTTATTCCTCCTCTGTTTCGCTCATCCATCTCCCTTCCTTCGCTCTCCCTCGCTCACGCTCTCTCACTGCCTGTCCGTCTTTCTATCTGTCGTTCTGTCTGTCTTTGTGTCTGTCTTTCTATCTGTCTTTGTTTTCTGTATTTCTGTGTTTTGTTTCTCTCTCTCTCTCTCTCTCTCTCTCTCTCTCTCTCTCTCTCTCTCTCTCTCTCTCTCTCTCTCTCTCTCTCTCTCTCTCTCTCTCTCTCTCTCTCTCTCTCTCTCTCTCTCTCTCTCTCTCTCTCTCTCTCTCTCTCTCTCTCACACACACACACACACACACACACACACACACACACACAAACACAAACACGACTTAGCTTCCCACCCCTACCAACCCCCTTCCCCCTTCCCCTCGTCCCCCCTACCCTCTCCTCCCTCCTTCTCCCTTCGATGACCCAGTGACCCCATAATACACTCAGGTCACGTCGCCCCTCCCATAATCCCTCCCTACCATCTAGTCATCACTACGGAGTCACCACCACCACCATCACCAACACCGCTACCCTCCCTCACTCTCTTTTTAAATGGTGTTCGAAGTTGTATTTTTCTTTCATTTTTACCTCCATTTCATTTTTTGCTTTCGAGTGATTTTTTTTTATACAGGTTCAGTTTGTTTTATTTAGTTGGTGTTTATATATTTGTTTTGTTTACCTTTTGCATGTTGTTTTTTAACGTTAAATTTTTCGTATGTTTATTATTCTTGTCTTTGTCGTTTGGTTTATTTTTTTATGTTTTATTAGAGCATTTTATAGTGTTTTGAAAGTTTGGTTTCTTTTTTTATATATGAGTTATCTTTTAAAAGGTTGTCTGTACGTTTTATCCTACTATAATTTGTTTGTTTTTCTGTTTTTGTTCTTTCTTAACTGCAAACATTCTCAGTATCGCTTTTTTTCATATTTGTTGCTGTTTTGTTTTGTGATTGTTTTGATATTCGGTACTTTGTCTGTTTTAGCTCCTTTTCTATGTGTCATCTTTATTCGCCTTGCTTGTTGTTATATTCTATCTTTTTTCTTTGTTTGATATATGATTTATTGGTAAGAATGGAATACAAGTTCTTTTTTTAATGTGTTTGTTCTTTTCTTTTTCTTTCCGCAGAGCTTCGTCGAGGTTAGTATAACATTATTTTTTCGTTTTCAATTTATTTATTTTAAGTTTCGTTATACGGTGTTATCTATACCTTATCTTATATGATTTTTCTTTCTGGCTTCGAGTTGTCAAGAAAAAAAAAAGAAGTGGCAATATAATATTTGGTTGTAATATGCTTTAGCTTCCTTAACCAAAACACCCTAACACGATAAGACACAGTCACCACCACTATACCATAACATCAACATCAACATCACACTAATAAATCACCACCACCACCCCATACCCTTACTTCACCACACATCAGCCACTCATCATTTGCTATAGATAACACCACTCATCACACACCACTCTCACTACACACCTCACACCACCACCACTATTATAATCACCCCATATCCACCACCACCATCGCCGCCTCTCCCCGCAGGTCCCACGGCACGGTAGAGTCCGGCTCCACCACCAACAACCACGTGGACCACAGTCACCTGCTGGAGGGGGAGGACGGGCGCGCCGGCCTGCCCTCCTTCATCACGGACCGCCGCAACAACCACACGCACAGGCCAGGTGAGCGCGCGAAGACAGGTAGGGCAGGTGAGATGGGTGTTGCCTCATCTCTATGGCAGGTTACATGCATCTTCATTAAAAAGGCTAAACGCTTGACACCTCAAAGATACATTTAACTAATCCTTCATATCCTTCTAATTCTTCTCTAACATCCATTGCACCTGTTTTATTCACCGGGAAGCAGAGTAAGTGGCATCCTGATATAGTATTCACAAATATTTCATGCTTCTTTTCCTTTAGGTTATATCGGGAGCAGGACCGACAAAGCACACTATTTTTCCTTTTTTGTCGTGATCACTTGTTACTTTTTAATGGCAGAGCAATTAGATATTAGAACAGTTTAAGATGATAGATAATAGATGATAGATGATTGAACTTTTAACGATAGAACAGCTCAATCCATCCATTCACAAAAAAAGGACTCACAGTGATCAGATAAAACTAATGAGTAAGCCAATCAGTAACGACCGGGAGAACAGGTTTTAGAAGGACGAACAATACATCAGAATCCTTCACTTTTTTTGCTTCATACGAACACTCAAACTCTTTACCGTGTGTTTAAATTGGCTTAAGGCGGACGGACGGACGGGCGGGCGGGCGGACTGGACGCGTTGATTGACAGGCGTCCGGTCCATCGAGCCAATCTACCTGTTAATCAATTATGCACCTTCCGCGGCCCTCTGGTGGCGGGGAAAAGTGTCTCCCTCTTGCGGTGGACATCTCTATTAGGAGGCAACCCAGACCCTTTGACGCGTCCCTGTCCCTCCCTGTTCCTGTATCTCTTTCTGGGCTTCTCTTTGTCTCTCTCCTCTCTCTCTATGTGGGTTTCTCCTTCTCTCTCTCTTTGATCTCTCTTGCTGGGTCTATTCTCGTCTCTGTCTTTCTTTTTCTCTGTCTCTCCTGGTCTCTTTCTCTGTCTCACCTTCCCTGTTTGTTAATTTGTTTGTTTATCTGTATATCTGTTTGTTTGCTCCCCTTTTCTGTCTTTTTTAATCAGCCTCTGTCTTTATAATGTCTGTTTTTTGTGTTTTCCTCTGTGTCTGTCTGTATTTATCTCTTTTTCTGTCTGTCTGTCTATCTTTCTGCTTCTCTGTCTCTATGTCCGTCTGTCTGTCTACTTTCTGTCTGTCTGTCACACACACACACACACACACACACACACACACACACACATACACACTCACCTGAACCCACCGTTCTAATTAACCTTATCCACCTGCTGAACTCTTACCTATTAATTCCTCCTTTGTGACCTCCCTTAGTTTTGCCT
Source organism: Eriocheir sinensis (assembly GCF_024679095.1). Taxonomy (NCBI): domain Eukaryota; kingdom Metazoa; phylum Arthropoda; class Malacostraca; order Decapoda; family Varunidae; genus Eriocheir; species Eriocheir sinensis. The sequence goes on along the minus strand of NC_066547.1, from coordinate 4,416,530 downwards.
TCCGTGTGAGTTTTCGCAATTAGACAAGTCACTCTCTTTATCTATCTATCTATCTATCTGTCTATCTATCTGTCTGTTATCCTCGCAGCGTCTTTTTTTCCCTTTCTCTTTGTCGGTGCAATCAAAGAGAAAGGATTAAATGGAAATTGATGAAGGCGGAGGTAGGGATAATGAGCCAAGTTTGCATGGTGGTGATGATGATGATGATGATGATGATGATGGAGAAAAGGAGGAAGAAAGCAGGTGGGCGAAGGAAGGGAATGGGAGAGAGGAAGGATAGGCGGAGAACGGGATGGAGTAAAGTACGGAGAAGAGGGAGAAGTAAAGGGGATAGAGAAGTGTAAGATTTATGAGAGAGAAGGAGAGGGAAAGAAAAAGAATGAGTAGAAAGTGAGGAAGAGGAGGAAAGCTAAAAACGAGAATAGTGGCAATTTATTAAAGGTCGCATTATAAGACATTTCGCCGCTCAAGAACACATATTTGACAAGGCTATCGTAGGAGTTGTGGGCATTTCCAGGAGTAGTTTTATGACCCTGGTGGTAGGTTGACCCTCCCTCAGTAGCATGAGTCTAAAGAAACACTCATTAGAACCCGATTGATCCCTTTTTTGACCTTTAGAAGAGAGAGAGAGAGAGAGAGAGAGAGAGAGAGAGTTTATGTCGTAACTTCCCTCCCCAGTGAATATAAAGCGAAAAGTGAAGATGTATGTCCCACAGTTTACTAACATTCGGTCATTCCACACACACACACACACACACACACACGTTCCATTCGGTTTTAATTTTTTTTATTTTCGTTCTTTCGTTCCTTTCCTTTCGTGTTCATGTCAAAAGCAACGGACAGCTTCGGAAATCAAATACAGTGAAAAAGTTAAGCTCGTTTTCTTTGTTTGTGTTATGTGCGTGTTTGGAAATAGGGAAATGTGAATGGCCCCTGTGTGTGTGTGTGTGTGTGTGTGTGTGTGTGTGTGTCCCCCTATATGGGTCCTTGATTTCGTTTTCATTAAAGTTTGGTGTGTGTTTTTTTTATTATTAATTTCACCAACCGAGTTTTTCTTGGTATGGAAAACTTAACTTCGCTTTACGGATACGCGGCATTATAAGGAGAGTTTGAGAGAGTTTTATGGAAATTGCTTTCGTTCGGCTTTAACACACACACACACACACACACACACACACACACACACACGTTATTACAATGCTCCGCCCCACCTCGGCTGCAATGCGAAGTTATGAACGGATAAAAGTAATTGCATGCATTGGCTATCAAACAATGCCGCTGCTCTAATATAATTTATGAGGGAAAGGCTTTGAGAGAGACAGACAGGCAGATAGATAGATAGTTAGATAGACAGACAGACAGACGAAGACAGAAAGATGAATCAGAAACAAGGACAAAGAGAGAAAGGAGGAGGAAAACAGACAGACTGAAAGACATAAATATAGAAAGACATGCAGAGAGGATTAAAAACAGGCATTAATAGCACAACGAACAGATGACAAACAAAAAGAAAATCAACAAGAAAACAAGACAGATAAATATAATAGTAGAAATAGACAAAGATAGATAGATAGATAGAGATATAAGATTGATAAGAAGAGAAAGAGAAAGAAAAGAAGATAGATAGACAGACAAATAGACAACACCTACCTCACCGCAAATAGATAAATAGATAGAAGAGAGAGAGAGGGACAAAAAGAGAAAATCAGAAAGAAAAGAAAGAAGAAAGGAACAAAATATAGACACATCCACCCACCTCACCTTCCTCTCCCATCCCTTCCCACAGTATCCATGAGTGACCGGTCCAGCACGGTGTCAGACGGAGTTCCTGGCCCCATCCTTGAGCTGCCGCCGCCCTACTGCGCCCCGCACTCCACGCTGGTCGCTGTCCGCACCGCCACCTCCACGCCCTCACAACGCCCCTGCCCTCCCTCCTTCACCGCCGCCAACAGCCCCTACGTCATCAGTGGAGGCGAGGGAGGTTATGCGCCTGGGTAAGTGTGTGTGTTGACCTATATGAATGGAGGGTTGTTTTTTGTGGGTGTGTGGGTGTAGGTGTTTGTTTTTGTTTGTTTTTTGTTTCAGTTCGTTGTCCTCTTTCCCCGCTTTTTTTTTATGGTGATCTTGTTTATTTTTGTGTTTGTGTTTGGTATTCGCTGTTTTCTCCTCTTCTTTCTCTTTTTTTTTTTTTGTAGCTCAGTTTTTGTTTGTTTGTTTGTTTGTTTGTTTTGTTGTTTGTTCTACTTTTTTGTTTGTGCGTTTTTGTATCCTTTTTTATTTTGTCTTTTTCTTGTTTTTGTTCCATGTCTGTCCTAATTTTTTCTCTACTTTTTTCCATCGTTTCTTCTTCTTGTATCCTTTTTTAATTTTGTCTTTTTTTTTGTTCTTGTTTCATATCTATCTTTCTTTTTTTTTTTTCTTCTACCTCTCCTTCCTTTTCATCTTTTCTTCTTCTACCTTCTCCTCCTGCTCCATGCAACTAATGTCTCTCCTGCTCCTCCTGCTCCTCCTGCTCCTCCTCCCCCTCCTCCTCCTCCTCCTCCTCTTAGGTCGGTACTGTTGTTGTCCTCTGTCAGGCTCTCCTGCTTCCTATTCTTCGCCCCTTTTATTTGCCGTCCCTTTGTATATATTCTTTTGTGCTATTTTCGCTTTTGTTGTTTTTGAAGCTCCCTCATATTTTTTTTTTTTTTTTTTTTGGGGGGGGGGGAGCTTGACCTTTCCGTTACTTGTTGTTTTACTGAGTTGTTTGACCTTGAAGCTTTTTTATATATCTCTTTTTTTTTTACTGCTAATTCATTTAGTAGTCTTTTTTTTTTTTCATTGCTAGTGTTTGGGATAAATTTATTTACATGTTACAGTTATGAAAATTGCAGCGTTATGTGAATTTAAATACAAGCAGAAAATAAACAGTTCCTTGCCCAAAAATATATAAAAAAAAACAATAGAAATACAAGAAGAGCAGCAGGAACAGAATAAGCAGGAACACCTTTTTTTAGTCCCCTTCCAAATAGTAATAATGATAATAATGATAGCTATAATAATAGCTAATAATATTCACCCTAGTAGAAATGAAACAAGAACAGTAGAAACAGAAGAAAAGGGTCCCCTCTGAATCCCCATCCAAATAACAATAATAATAATAATAATAATAATAATAATAATAATAATAATAATAATAATAATAATAATAATAATAATGATAAGAGTTAATGACAATCTCCCCTCATGCTAATTTATAAAGAGGAATACAAAGAGTTATTTAACCATAGAAAGAGGAAGGGGAAGAAATGTAGGAAGAACAGCAGAAACAGAATAAGCAGGAGACCCCTTTTGAATCCCCTCTAAATAGTGATAATGATAATATTAATGATAACTAATAATATTCACCCCTTTCGTATCCACAGTCACCTGGCAACCTTCCCACAAACCTTCCTCTCTCCTGCCTCGCCCGCCCGCCCACCCTCTGTCAGACCACCGCCGCCCTCGCTGACCCAGAACTTCGCCCCGGCCATCGCGCCCACCACCCGCCCGTGCAGCACCGCCCACATCATCCACACCCACCACCCGGGCGCCGACGACCACCTCTACACCGCCACCAAGTTCTAAAAGTGATCGAAGTCTTCCGCGGCTCCCGGTGGAAATCTGAGGGCCGTGTCTTATTGGAGGAACGGGAAGAGGCGGCGGTGAGGGAGGCGAGGGTGAGAGTTCTGGGTCGTTTTGGCTTACGACGAAGGAGGAGGAAGGGGTGATGAGGCAGAAGGGACGACGGTGAAGAGAGGACTGGGAGAAGGGAAGACGAGGATAAGAAGATGATGGACATGGGATAACGAAGAGAGGAAGACAAGACGAAGAAGATAGGTCACCACAGAAGAAAGTGAAAAGAGGTAGATGGAAACGTTCTCATGATACTGACTCCCAAAACTGAGACAAAGAAAACCGCTAAAAAGAACATGCCATGACTTCTTGCTATATAAAATCGTGATCGTTACAGGGAAGTGAAAACGAGGCATACAGAAAGAGGTGCTGAAAGAAATATAAACGTACAGCTTCGTGTGGTGGTTCAGGGCAGTTGGAAGTGACGTTAAACTCAGAGGCTTCGGAAGGACAATGGGAGGGCCTGAGGGATGGGCTTAAGTGTTGTTATCTCCCAGACCAAGAGGCGGGAAAGGATGAGGCTGACCCTGGGTGGTGATTGTGGCGTCTTTGGGAGGAGAGTGGAAAGTCGAGTCGAGTCTGTTGGCCAGTCTCTTGGCGGGTTCTGAAGGATTTGCGGCTCACGTCAGGAGTGAAGAAAATAAGAAGAAATGCCTTTGTCAGAGTTCTTAGCGTTATGCAAGACGGCCCTCCACGAGTTTGTATATATACTGAGTGACTCTTCCTCCTGTTGAATTCTTAATGATTCTAATTCTCATTATTCTGCTTTTCCAGCTTTGTCAGGATAATATTGTTAAAAGTCAGAGTAAGAGAGAGATTTGTAAAGGACTATTTTTAGTATATATATTTCTGGTATTGTATTTTGTAGAGGTAAAATGAACGAAATATTAAGAATAGAAAAAAATAACAGGTATATATGACGACAAAAATGTCATATGGTAACGCTAAACTTCTCAAGACGATGGAAAACCAGAAGTAAGAGGAGAAAGTCCTGCGGAGAGGTTGAGAGGATAAAATCAAGCCAAATCCTGTGCCGTCACTTCCTGCAGGAGGGGTCGCGGGGGGGTGGGGGTGGGGGGGGGGTTGAGTCAGTCTCCCCCAGTCTTAAGGGGCGGCGACCCCCGAAGTAACGGAGCCGTCCACTTGAAACTTCCAGTGACGGCCGGCCGGACTGGGGAGGCGGGTCGGGCTCAGTTAGGGGTTACAACAAGAAGTGAGTGGGGCAAGAAGAAGGAAAGGAGCGGAAGGGGGGAGGAAGAGGAGGAGGACGGAAAGAAGCAGAAGGAAGAGGTTACGAAGATTGAGAAGAGGAACCGCCAGCTGTGGATTCAGGAGTCGTGTTTAAAAGTTCTCCTCCTCCTCCTCCTCCTCCTCCTCCTCCTCCTCCTTCTCTCCGTCCTCTACATCCTCCTCCTCCTTCGCCAAGCCTCATGGAGAAAGTTCACAAGACTTTGGAGGAAAATGTAGAAAGAAGAGTGCGGGCGTGTCTGTGGTGAGAAGTGTCTGTGAGCGTCTTGTCTGGTCAGAGGAAGTCGGTCGTCTCGCTGGGTGTGTCTGTGTCTGTCTGTGTGTCTGTGTGTCGAAAGATTCATTGATGGCGCTTCCGAGAGTTTAAAATGCTCATTTGTGCAGTTTGAAAGCCTTTTAATAGCTCACATATAGAGTCTCGGAAGAGTTTGTAAACTCATTTGAGGAGCTTTCTGAGAGTTTATGAGCTACTTTGTGGAGCTTTTTGTAAATGTAAAGACTCACTTTTTGATCTTCGCGGAGGCCGGCGGGTCACGGACGGAGCCGCCGCCAAGACTTCCGGAAGGAGGATTCTCAGATGGCGATATTTTCATGTATATAAAACACTCGCACAAGTCCAACTATTTTTGTGGTGCATAACGTTGCTGGGGCTTAAGGAGCACGCCGGGAGGGTCGTTGTCGCTGTCCCGGAGCATCGAGAGGAGCGCCAAGCCAGGGAGGAGAAAGTGACTCGGATTTAGCAAGATACTTTTTGGTGCCGCCTCGCCGTCAGCCCGCGTCCAGCAGTCCGGCGAGGGAAGGGTTGTGGTCGGCACCGCTACTGCCCCGGTACCCTGCAAGCCGAGGACGGGCTGGCGCGAGGCTGAGGCGAGGGTGTTGGCGCCCGTCGCTCTCCAGTGGCCGAGAGAGAGTGAAAATCAGGTGGAATCAACCGTCCACTCGTTTGTCTTTTCTTGAGGGCAATTTTGCTGACATTTGTACGTAGAAGAAGAGAAAAATCTTCTATCTTGGTAACTTTGTACGCGTTCTTTATACACTGAGACAGAGATATTTCATACCTGTAGAGCCTCCTTCTTGTATATAAAAAAAGGCACAGGTAGGATGTCTGTGCGAGATTCACCTGTCCTTAGAGAGAAAAAAAAACTTGGGTGTGTTGAAAGTGTGTCGGCAGCAGAAGGATGAAGCAGTTGACGTCTTAAGCCCAACCTTAGCCACGACAACAAGCAACTCAGGGCCTTAACTGGTGCGATTCGAGGCGCTCTCAACCATTTTTACTTCCCTTCAGTGTGTGTGTGTGTGTGTGTGTGTGTGTGTGTAAGGGGATGTCATTGTGTGTGTGTGCCAGATCGCGGCCACAACTCTATTCCCTTCCTCTTCCCTTTCTCCCTTCGCCGAGTGACGCCCTCGATCCCATGACTCGTAGCCTAGCACACCCTGACCAGCCACCAACCCTCACGCCGGTGTCACTGCGCCCTCTCCTTCACCTTCCCATCTCGCGGGTCAGTCTTGCCCTCTGTCTTTCTCTTTTCTGTATTTTCACACCTGTTTGTTCATCTCAGACTATACACTTCATACATAGGTACACGCGTGGACACACACACACACACACACACACACACCGCACAGAAAAAATATATATCATGTGTTGTTGAGGCAGCACAAAAACGCTCCTGCTACACCATTCCTCCTCCTCCTCCTCCTCCTCCTCCCTTGCACAGTGCCTGAGAGACGTCGCCGCCGCAGCCTCCCTCAAGCACCTGGGCAGCCGCTGTCTCGGTATCCGAATAAAATGGGGGATTTTATTCGGATACGGTTCTCCCGCGCACTCCCTCCTTCCCTCTGTGATGCCGGAGATGTCGGGGTGGCGGGCGCTTCCTCTCCTCATGTTTGTAAAGCTTTCTCTTCACCTACATATATATTTTTCCTAATGTTTAAGATGTGTATACACTGGTCTGCGTTTTGAGCTTAAAGAGATATCTACGATTTATATATATAGCAGAAAAATTACCTAAAATATCCTGTTGGTATGACTGGCATTTGAAGTTTGGTAATAAATAAAAATGTATATATATAGAGAGAGAAATGCATATTACATCCAAGTTTAAATGTAGCTATTCCTAAATACGTAAATGCATATATATATATATATTCAGTGAGGTTTTTGTACACTATTAGTCAGCAGCTGTTTCATACAAGAGCCATGAAATTTGCACATGTGAACTGTTTGAGGTTTTACAAAAGAATATTAAACATGTACAAATTTCATGTTGGTGGAGTCGCCGGAAGGATATAGAAGATAGTTATGTTTATGAGAGAGAGAGAGAGAGAGAGAGCAAAAAAACAACTGACTCCTTCCTGTCCAGTGTTGTAAATATATATTGTGTGTGCATTGCAGTGGAAGATGACAAATTTATACATAATATATCTTGCAAGGTTTTCGTCCATACGGTAATTTGTTATGTGCGTTGTTGTGTTACCGTCAATGTACGTACCACCACCACCACCACCACCACTACCACCACCACTACCTTGTTCCTGCTTGCGAGTGTGTTGTTTGTTCGTGCGTGCGTCGGTGCGGCCCCTTAAAACCAGAACTCTTCCCCCCACCTCCCCCGTGATACCCTCCCTCACCCCCTTCAAAAAAATACGTAAGGGGGATCAAGGGATAATGTAATGGAGGGTGGAGAGGGGGGAGGGGTTGCTGCTGCCTGGCCCCGCTACTTAAGTTGAGTTTTGTATGTATAAGTTGGTAATAAAGTGCCCTTTTCTGACAGCCCTGTGTATGTGTGATCCTTTCCCCGCCCTCAGCCACGCGCCCGATACATGGTAATAGGAAGGTTTGTATTCACATCACTGCCCGGCGCCCGAGCATAAAGCATCGAGGTGGAAATGTTTGTATCTGTGAATAGCTTGCCTTGCCCCGCCCTGCCCTGCCCTGGCCGTCCGCCTCCACCGTCTGCCTATCTATCTATTCATTCTTCCCTGTCCCGTAACTCCTCGGAATGGGCCTAAGCTAGATGGAAGGAACAGAATACCCCCTTTCTCTTCCTCACCACCACTACCTCAACATTACGATCACCAGTATCACCACTATCACCACCACCACCATCGCAAATCCAGCTGATTATGACCTCTTTTTCACCTCTAATAACACCGTAACACCCACACCCCCAACGTCACTCCATTTCTTCCACAACCATTCCCCAACTCCCCTACCATGCTCCACTACCACCACTCCCATCACCAACACCACATCATCACCCACCTCCACTACCAACACCACCATAACACCCTTTCCCTCAACTCCACTCCATTTTCTCCACAATCATCCCCCAACTCCCCTTCCCAAGCTAAACTAACACCGGCCCTCTTCACACCCACCATCAAATCACTCCACCATCACAAATTTAAGGTCCCACACCACTAACAACCACTCTCACCTCCAAAATCACTCCCTTTCCTCCACAAGCATCCCCAACTCCCCTATCAGACTCCACCACCACCATCACCACCCCCTTCCTCCCTCCTCTCTCCTCTATAACAACCATCTACTCTCCTAAACACCATCAACTACCGACGTCATCAACCACCACTCCACCGCTAGATGTCAGCACCACCACCACCACCACCACTAGCAGCTGAGGGGGGTAGGGGGCCTTGGTCTGGTTCCTTTAATGTGTCTCGGGCTGTGCTAACTTTTCTCCCTCTCTCCCATTCCCAATAGATTACAGGAACGCCTCACCAATTTCCCTCTTTTTCTCTCCGTTTTTTCTCCTCCCCAGTTCCTGCTTAGGTAACCCTCCTCCTTCTCCTCCTCCTCCTCCTCCCTTCTGTCTCCCTTCTTCTCCCCCTCCTCCTTTAAATTCCTAGGTGGTAACTCAATTACGTAGCAACACTGTGGCTAATATTGCTATATCAAACACTAATATTAGGTCTAGAATGAGGTTAAAGCAATTCAAATACGTACACTGCACTGCTATGGTTAATGACGTTAAATAAATCACTATTCCTATACCCAGAATAAAAATAAGGTGTCTGCATTGTTCATATTTCTAACAACAGAACGGAAGAGAGCTACGTGCCTAAATATATTACAAAGAAAATACAGAGTACACCAAATGACGCTAATCTATCATGCCCTGAGGAACTATATAGTCTCTTTAAACCATGATATTAATTTCTAAAGCAGTAACAGTATAAAGAAAACAAGAAAAGGAGCATAAAACAAATATTAAAACAAAGCAATACCTCTGTAGCCCCTCGCCACCCCGACCTCACCTCAATGCATCAGTTTGAATCATACCACGGTTGTGTGAAGAACGTTTGCGGGTTGGTTACTTTTTTTTAGTGTTGTGACGAAATACCGGACATACGTCGCACCGAAGAGGGACAAGTAAGTGCCGAGGACATAAAGGAAGTGTTGGGGGACTGTAGAAGTGTGTGGGAGAGGAGGAAACAGGTGAAAACAAGATGAAGAAGGACGCTAATTGGTGGGCTGGCAGGTGGTTTAAAGGGAAGGTGTGTGTGTGGGGGGGGGAGGGGAAGGAGTAGCTGCCATGCCTCCCCTCTCACACACCCCACCCCTCCTCCTCCTCCTCCTCTTCTAGTCTTCACGTAATTTAAAGGTAAGGGAAGGTATTATGTAGATTACTATGTGTTATTTTGTTTTATGTAGACGGTAATTTGTATGTAGGTTATTAATTTTATTTTCAATTTGATTTTTTTGTTCTTTTCAAATGGATTACGAACGGTTTTTTTTTTCTTTCTTGATTCGTTGATATTTTTCCTTATTTTTATTATACTTATTTATTTATTGTTATTATATATTAAGTATTATGTAGGTTATTATTTATTTTCTTCGGTGATTCTTGTCCTTAAATCTATTAACTCTTGTGTTTTGTATATTTTTTTTCTAATTCATTCATTGATTTCTATACCATTTTTCTAGTTTTTTTGTCACAGATATTTCCATTTTATTGTACAGACTAATTTATTTCACCATTATATTACTGAGTATACAGCGCAGCCAGTTTTAATTCATATCTGCATAGCCTAGCACGTGAACAGCACAGCAATATATATATATTTACACACTATTTACCACTTCTGCAACAATATTCTGGTTAAAACACTGGTGATTTCCATGATTTTAACAGCCTAGCATTTGAATAACACGGTAAAATAATCTACACAATGCTCATATATAATTTATGGTTTAACAATGCGGATGATTTTAATACATTCTGCAGCCTAGCGTTTAATAGGCCTATAAAACTAGCCTATCTTTTACCTTTCTTCCTAATTTTTCTTTTAATTTTCCCTTACTCTTTTTTGCTTCTACATTTTTATAGTTAATAGTATTTCTTTTCTCTGGAGATTAGTTTATGAATAGCCTGATATCTCTACATAGAACATTGTGAGGTGTTTCATAGGCTTTGAATTTAGTGTGGAATATACTTAAGTTAGCCCTTCATCAGTCATTTGGATGTGTATCTGTGTATTGTTTGAACGAATGAGGTGTATTGTGAGAGCAAGTCGTATTGATAAAAAAAAAAGGAATAAGATGGGGAAAAGTATGTAGTGTAGGTATGGGAAGGGTGAAGTGTGTGTGTGTGTGTGTGTGTGTGTAAACGTCCTGGGCACTAATGCAGCTGGGGGGGGTTTCGTGTGTGTGTGTGTGTGTGTGTGTGTGTGTGTGTGTAAACGTCCTGGGCACTAATGCAGCTTTTTTTTTTCGTGTGTGTGTGTGTGTGTGTGTGTGCTCCCCTGTCCCACGCAGCAGCACGGGGCAGGCGGATTGTTACAGCTGCGAGGTAGAAAACACAAAAGGATGCGGCCCCCATGTTCTTTGCATTCACGGACATTCTTTAGTCCGCCCGATGCTCTTTTTTTTTTGTGGCTGCGTACTCTATTTTTTTTTCTCTATAACAAGTTTAGTTTTGTATCTATTTTTCCCGGGACGGCGCGGAGTGGAGCATTTAGGGTCAATTTGATATTCTGTCAACACTAGACAAACTGACGTGGCGAGACTGATGGAATTTATATGAAACAATACGTAGTCACAGCTCGCGGCGGGGGGGCGGACGGAGTGACTGGCTCGCCGGGATGAAAAGATTATATGTATTTTTGCTCTCGCGAGAATATAAAAAAAAACAGGAAAAACAAATAAACAAACAAACCAGCCAGACCCAACCCAACCAAACCTAACCAGCTACCCTTACACACACACACACACACACACACACACACACACACACACACACAAAGAGTTCGATATTCGTATTCGTTGCCATTTCAGGTCTATAACAAAGTTGGAATATGTAAATTTATTGAGGGGTGGGGCGCTGCATACCTTTATAGATACATACATACGTAACATGGTGGTGGTGGTGGTGGTGGTGTTGGTGCAGTTGTTAGTGGTGGTGGTGGTGGTGCAGTTGTTAGTGGTGGTGGTGATGGTGGTGGTGTATGCAGAGGTATACTACTCGATTTCCAAACTGAATATCAAACCCGTCACAAAATGTTCGCCTGCATTACATCACCACAGGAAATAGAAATGGCAATATGTATAGAAAGGTTTTGTATTCGGTGTCGAGGCCCTCTTCCCTCCTCTCCTCTCCCTTACGTCCGCATCCTCCACACTCTCTCTCTCTCTTCGGTCCCTCTCTCCCCTGTCTTCCTTCTCTTCCTACACTCCCTTCCTTTTCCTACTCCCCTCTTCCAGTACCCTTTTTATTAGCTTTCTTTCCCTCTCCTCTCTCCTTCAATCACTCACTCCACGCACCACTCCCCTCCTTTCTTCCATTCCTTCTTTCTCTCCCAACACTCCCTTCCTCCCCCTACTTTCTCCTCCTATCAATCTTTTTATTCCCTTTCCTCCCTTCCTCTTTCCTCCCTCTCTCTCACTTCCAACCACTTCTCCTCCCCTTCCCCTCTCCTCCCTCCCTCTCACTTCCCACCACTTCTCCTCCCCTTCCCCTCTCCTCTCCTCCTTTTTTACTCCCCCGCCACTCCCCTTCAGCCACGTGACAACACACCGCCACTGCAGCCTCACTCTCTCACGCACGCACGCACTCACACACGCTCTCACGGGCCCCCCTCGAAAAAAAATTAAAAAAGGACAGACATTTTACTTGATACAGCGCGTGTGTAGAATTTATTTAGAGTGCTGCCTGATCTTCTTTGGCCTTTTTTTGTGTGTGTGCCCGTCAGATGTCGCTCTCGAGGCCGTGTGTCAAGAGAAATGATGTAGTGTTTTGATTCTCGACAAAAAAAAACAAAAAACGTTGCCCGGTGCCGTGTGTATATATATGACTTTTTTTTATAGGATTTGTTTTTTTTCTGTTTTTTTTGTTTATAGGTTTAATTTTGCCGGTTCCGCTGTGTTCTTGTATAACGTAGGGTGTCTTACTTTTCAGGCATATGCGTAGAGATAGGAATAAAATCTCACCTTATGTTTTTTTTTTCATGTATTTTGTTTTATTTTCTCATTATAATTCCTGCGTTTATCTTGTTTATTTTCTCATCTGTTATCTAGAGTTATTAAGTTACATATATCTTGTCTATTTCTTTCAATCGCTACCTATCTCTATCTCTATATCTATCAGTCTGTTTAGTCTCCATTCAAATTTTCTACTGCAATTGAATTTAACATTATAAGACCAGAGCTCCTTCCTTTTTACCTCACGACCCCTGACTCCTCTTTCCCCAGTTCCTAATACATTGTACTTTATCTCCTCCTTCCACATAGTCAAATTTAAGGCTTGTTCGTTACATCAAGCGAATCTTTAAGGCTTACTCACCTTAATGTCGCGTTGTAGAGTATGAGGATTGACGTGTATATAGGGTGTTGGTATACGAGGGGGACGTGTTTGAAAATGGGTGGGCCAGCCTGTAGTGGCGCTGACGTGATGTTGATACTACGCGGCGTGGGTGATGGACGAGGGTATAATGGTGTTTGTTGGGTGATGGGGGGACGGAGGGACAAGCTTAGTTAGTTAGCAGTGGTGGTGACATGGCCCAGAGGAGGACATAGGAAGCAGCTTGGGTAACACAGCAGCCAAACGCACTTAACATTCAGACAATATAGATCAATCAATAACATATATAAGTAAATAAATGAATAAATAAATAGCAAGTTTGGGTAATACGGCAGTCAAACGCGGTTAATATTCTGTCAAAATAAATAAAACAATAAGTAAATAAGAAAAAAAGAAAAAGAAAAAAGAAAGTGAGGGAAAGTAAGAATGAAAGAAAGAATGAGGAAAAGAAAGAGAAAAAAGAATGAATGAGAGAAAAAAAGAGAAACTGAAATAATTAAAAAAATATACATCAAAGTAGTAGTAGCTGAAGGGCGAAAAAAATATATATAGAAAAAAAATCCCTCAATGTCACCGCCCCCCAAAAAAGCAAAAAAGTACAAGGATATCCAAATTAATTATTCAAAATTCAGAAAAAAAAACATATATTATTCAGCAGACTGTACACTGTGGTGGTTAGCTTAATGATGCAGTGAGCTCATTTATTCATGGTGCGCGCCGTGTGTAATATCCCGGTAACATGGTAATCAGATTGGAGCGCTGTGTTATTATTTTTAGGGTTACTTACGTGGTTGTTATTGGTTAACTTTTTTTAGTCAAAGATAAAAGTCGCTTATTCTTTTTTTTTTTTTTGTCTATGTTCTCTTTTTTTCTTCTCTCATATTCGTCTCTTGGTCTGACATCTTCTCTTTCTCCTTATATCATCCCTAACTTTCCCTATCTTCCTTATCTTTCTTCCTTATCTTCCCTTTCCTTTTCCCTGTTTTCCTTTTTTTTTTTCCTTTTTCTCTTTCTCCTTCCTTTTGCTCCCTATCTTCTGTTTCCTTCTACCTGCATTCCTTTTTTCTCTTTCCTTCTCCTTTCTTTTCGAAATTCCCTATCTTCCCTTTCCTTTTCCCTGCATTCCTTTCTTTCCTTCTTTTTCTCTTTCCTTCTCCCTGCATTCCTTTTTTTCTTTACTTCTTTTTCTCTTTTCTTCTCCCTTCTTTTCTTCCACTCTCATCAGATGCTTTCTTGTCGGTTTGGGTGACCTCTCCCACGTGTCTATAAGCTGGTCTGTCAGGTTGCGGGTGATGCCTCTCCTAATTAGCGAGTTATCATTATTTATTCAGCCTCTGTCAAAGCGCCCTTGTCGTTGCTCCCTTCCCTCATCCCCGGCAAGATCATGATTAATTCCAGGGAAGGTTTTAAAGTAGTGAAATTTTAATGTGAGCTCTAAATATCCGCTAAATTGATGATAACATTATACCAGGTCAGTTACCACTCTAATATTAAAAACAAACATTCGTCATTCAGTGGAACTATTTTTTTATACAACCTTTCAGATCATTAGTCCTACCTTGAGCTATTCTATCCAGCCATCACTAAAACAGTTAAGGATAAAAGACACAGTTCTGATAATATTAAAAAAAACACCTTCGTTAATCAGTGGAACATCTTTTTTTCATTACAACATTTTAGGTCATTAACACTGCCTTGAGCCTTTCTATTCTGCCGGGTGAACACACACACACACACACACACACATCGACTCAACGCATCACACAAAAACAGTTAACGATAAAAAGACACACACGCACACACGAACTTCGCCGCAAATGTACACGCTCAGTAAAACAATTTCCACTAAATAAACCTCATGAACCACTAGACTCACCTCGTTAACTTTTATCATCCTTCATGCTGCAGTTCTAATCCTTTTTTTATCCCGCTATTGCAGTTCGTTAATATTCAGATGATTAGATAACGTAACGTGTGTGTGTGTGTGTGTGTGTGTGTGTGTGTGTGTGTGTGTGTATGTGAGTGTGAGTGTGAGACGGACAGATTGACAGACAGGTAAACAGACAAACAGACAGACACAGACCCAGATTAAAACACAAAAGACAGACAATTTAAAACAGAAGTAGATTAAAAGGGTAAGAAAAGAGAGCGGTCAGATAGATACACAAACAAACAAGCAATTCTTTCTGTCTGTGTCTGTCTTTTTTTTTTGTGTGTGTGTATGTATGTGCGTGTTCAGTCCAGGTGGAAATTACAGGTCGGAACGGAATACCTGGAATAACGGGAAGGCGAGAGGGAATAACGTTGGTAAAGAATCTTATTGGAGAGTTGTGGAGGCCATGTTTCATGCGTTTAGTTCCCAAAAGAAAAATAGGGAGTCGAGAATTTATCCTTAATTTTGCTGAGTGGCTGTTTGGAGATGCAGATTGTGTTGTGATGTATACCGCTCCTCTCTCTTCCTTCTTTCTCCACCTCTTCTCTCCTCCTCCTCCTGCTCCTCCTCTCTGTTCCTCCCATCTCCTCTTTTTCATTCCCACTCCTCTTCACACTCCTTCATCCTCCTCTCCATCCTCTCTTTTTCTCCTGTTTCCTCTTTTTTTCTAATCATTTAGTCGCTCTACTTCTCCTTATCGTCATTATCACAGTCATCCTAATCGTTATCAAGCTATCTTTATGTAGTGTTTTCTCTCCTTTGTTTCTCTTTATCCTGATTTATTACTCTACGCCTCCTTCTGCTGCTTCTCTATCTTTTCCTCCTCCTCCTCCTCTATCGGTTCTGCTCCTTCCCTTCATCACAGTCATCTTTATCATAGCCAGTTATCATTATTATCTTCATTACCATCATTTATATATATTTTTTTTCATTAGCTCATTTGTTTCCATTATACAGTATACGTTTCCCCTCCTCCTCCTCCTCCTCCTCCTCCTCCTCTTCCACCCTCTTCCTTCCCCCTAGCATTATTCATTTATCCCCTCTCCCGCATTATTAACCTTCCTCTTTTTTCTCTCTTTCATCGTCATGTTTCCTGCATTTTCCATCCGACACTTGTATATATTTTTGCATTTTCCTCCCCATCCACCGCCCTCTTCATCCCTGCCTCTCTTTTATTCAACGTGAGCTTATTTTTCATCCCCTTCCGTCTCTCATTTTGCTTCCCTCTTACTCTCGTTTATCTTTTTTTTTCTTGTTCTATTTTTTGTTCCCCATGTTTATTGGCCGTCTGTTTATCTGTCTGTCTCTTTCGCAAACATTGATATCTTTTATGTATGATTTTTTTTATTTATTTATTTATTGTGTATTTCTTTGCCCTCACAAGCATTCTCTCTGGTAAGTTATGTATTTCTCTCTCTCTCTCTCTCTCTCTCTCTCTCTCTCTCTCTCTCTCTCTCTCTCTCTCTCTCTCTCTCTCTCTCGCATGTCTTATTCAAACGTCATTCTTTTTTTTCTTTTTTATGTATGTTTATGCTTTTTTTTTTTTGTAAGGTTGGGTGGAGATGGATGGGGAGGAAGAGGAGGGGGGAGAGGAAGGGAGGACAGAGGGGGGTGAGGAGGATGAAGGAGGAGGGGGGAGAGAGGGTATGAAGGTGAAGAGAGAGTTGCCAGAAGTCACGTTTGTTTGTTTCATTGTTTATTCCTTGCTTTGTGTTTGTTTGCTTAGTGTCTTTGCGTCTTTCTGTCCTCCTTTTCTTTTTGCTAATATTCCTCTCTTCCGTCTTATCTATCTTCCCTGCTTCTCCTTCTTCCTGCAATACTTTCTTCTTTCCTTCTTTCTTCTTGTCTTCTGATATTTTCTTGTGGAAGTGCTCGACATTTTTTTATCTTGTCCCACTTACCCATATCTGTCCTCCTCCTCCCCCACCCTTCCTCCTCTCCTCTCTCCTCCACTTCCTCCTAACCTCATTGCTCGTTCCTCTTTCCACACGGCCCTCACCTTCTCTTGTCCTGATGTTCCTCTCTCCTTACCACTCTCACCCTTTTCCTCTCTCCTGCATTCTCCTTCCGCCTTCACTTACATCCCTCCTCCTCCTCCTCCTGGCCATCAGCGGGAGCAACAGTTTCCGGGACTTTGAGCTCGTCCTCCGCGGCGGAAGTTCGGTCGCTCGCGGGATTGTGACAACTGATTCGGAAACATCTCAAAAGGCTGGCGGGGCGGCGTCCGGGGCGGCGAGACACGCAATTATGACCCCTCAGCACCGGCAGGTGAAGGCTCATCCCGCGGGGCGCCCCATTTAGGAAGCGTTGCGGAGAGGGGAGGCTGGGAAGGGATGCATTATGATTGTTATTGGCGCAAGGAGGGTGTGGTAAGGGTGAGGAGGGTGCGGAAAAGGGGTGAGGGAGGGTGTGCATGGGTGTGTGCCTGGAGGGAAGTTACAGCCACTTTGTTTTGGCAAGATATGTGACTCGAGGGTTCGTTGGCTGAAGGAGGGGACAGAGGGAGGAGGAGAGGACTGGAAGGAGGGAAGGAAGGGGGGACACATGAGCGGGAGGAAGATTAGCGGAGAATAAACACTTGCTCCAGTCGCGTAAGGGATTTGTGGAGGGGCAGGTTGGTTGTGCTTCTTGTTTTGCGTGTGTAAGAGAGCAATAGAGTTGATTAGGAGAAGTTCTGTCAGACATTAAAGTTCTGCTAGGGTGGTTTACTTGTTCATTTTGTTTTGTTTGTATAGGTCTGCAGTATGGTTGATTAGGGTAAATTCTGACACACAAATAAGTTCGGTAGAGTTTTTGCACTAAAGTTTTTGTTTTGCTCGTACTATGGCAAGAAGTAAAGGTTATTATGTTAACTATTATGACATTAGGAGAGTTTTGCAAGAGTAGGCACAATGCTCTTTTTGTTTGCTTGCGTTATGTTACATGTTACAATTATTTATAGAAGATGATATGATGATTTACGAGAGGTAACATCTTTTCTCTTCCTGTTTGATTATCCTCTGTCAGAAACTACACTTAATCGGCTTAATTCATGATCTCCATAAAGGGAAATAAACCGATTCTTCTGATGCCGCTTAAATGTTTGTTTGTATCCGCTTTGGTGTTGGCACTCGGCCAGGCACCACCACCACCACCACCACCACCAATACCACCTCGCCACACCTTCCCTTGCACGCCGGTGACGCTGCTGCACCTGGCATGGGTAAGGGATTTGGGTGTATTAAGCGGAGTCCAGGTCTGAGCTCCGCGCCAAAGCTGTAGTCAATTCAGCTTACCTTGACGGATAAGCCCCTCCCCCTCCTGCTCTCCGCTGTGTGTCATTGGCTAACTGGCTGGGTAAGGCTGGACCCCTCCTGTTCCCCCTCACTAACTCAGATTCGTGTGGTGAGTGATCGTCTAGGCGGATATACATGTGGTTTAGTATTCTTATTACAAGCTCACTCTTCGTCGTCCATTCCTTTGACATCAGTTCCAATAGTATCAGTAACCTATGTCAGACCCTCTACCCACTTACTCATATTCGTGTGGTGAGTGATCGGCTCGGTGAATATGCATATGATTAGCATCCTTATTACGAGCGCTGCCTTCATAGTCCGCTTCTTTTGACATTATTTCCAGCTATATTAATAACCTAAGTCAGACGCTCTACCCCCTTACTCATATTCGTGTGGCGGGTGATCGTCCAGGTAGATATACATGTGGTTTAGTATCTTTATTACAAGCTTTAATCTCATAGTCCATTCCTTGACATCAGTTCCAATAGTATCAGTAACCAATTAACCTCAGACCCCATTCCCTGCGAGCTTTATATGAACCACTTTTACGATTTAATGGTCAAATCCAACATAATAATCTCTGTTAATTAAAGTATTGGACGTATTAAAGTATTGGGCTTTTTTTTTTTTTGCTGTTCTTGTTTTTGTTTTTGTCCATGAGTTGCCTCCTTTGCTGTAAAAAAAAAAGGATGTTGAATTTAGTGAAGGTAATAAATAGTTTAGAAGCATCCTTTGGTTTTAGAGATGATAGCAGATCTTTCTCATTGGAAACCCTGAAATGCGTCCAAAAGCGTTGCAGGCTGACATGAGCGAGGTATATCCATCACTAGGTTAATCTGAATGCACTCTGAATAGATATTTGTGATAGTAATTCGTTTTAGATAACTGCGCCTTATATATATAAAAGACCCTGGATGTTCAGCAAGGTTTATCCGGTTCCTTCCTCTCTCTGCTGTGTGTCTGGCCGGGAAGAATGAGATTAGAGCAGCTTCCTTTCTTCAATCCACTGTGATCTAATAGTAATTCGTTTTAGATAATGCACCTCGTATATATAAAAGCCTATGGATGTTCAGCGAGCCTTACCCGGTTCCTTCCTCTCTCTGCTGTGTGTCTGGCCGGGAAGAATGAGATTAGAGCAGCCTCCTTTCTTCAATCCACTGTGATCTAATAGTAATTCGTTTTAGATTACTGCGCCTTGTACATATAAAAGCCTATGGATGTTCAGCGAGCCTTACCCGGTTCCTTCCTCTCTCTGCTGTGTGTCTGGCCGGGAAGAATGAGATTTAAGCAGTTTCCCTTTCTTCAATCCACTGGGATCTAATATTAATTCGTTTTAGATTACTGCGCCTTGTACATATAAAAGGCCGTGGATGTTCAGCAAGGTTTATCCGGTTCCTTTCTCTCTCTGCTGTGTGTCTGGTCGGGAAGAGTGAGATTTTGTGCAGCTTCCCTTTCTCCTATCTAGCAAAGTCTGAAATTTATAGGACCGGAACGTGTATTGCATGTCCGCTCTATTTTTTTATTATTGAGAATTCTGTGGCTCGGGATTTTTATTCTTTCTTTCTTTCTTATGGATACTGAATATGTTGGAGGGATGTTTATTTTTTTATTTTTTTATCAACGATACAGATAGGGAATATAGAGGTTGCGTAAACTTAGGAAAAAGTGCGGTATACCTTAAACACACACACACACACACACACACACACACAGACACACTCACTCACCACACAACAACACTCATCTTCACTATAAAGTTGAGGCTCTCGTCTGCATAGTGAAAGTGATTGATGGTGATGGTGATGCTGGTGATAGTGTTAAAGGGCCGACACACACTATCACCATCACTGTACTTCATCTCCGCTCACCATCTCGTTAAGCCTCTTGTCTGCATAGTGATGGTGATGGTGGTGATGGTGATGGTGCAGAAGAGCTAACAGGCAGACGAATGAGATTAATGCATGATCCCAGCCCGTGATTGGTGCATTAGCTGTGTTGAATGTATTTACGTTTATCTGCACAATAGGCGGTGAAATATTCTAAGCACATTAATAGTCTTGCTTGATTCCTCCCCCTCCACATCAGACCATCCACATGAAGCTATCCACACGAAGCTACCCACCCATTAGACAATCCTTGCGGGACCACACTCACAAACACACACACAGGAGCTTATCCACGCCATATTATCCATTTAGAACTGTCTATAGGAGGACATCCACACTAGAAGATAATCCACACGAATCCATCCACATAGAATCATCCACATAAATCCATATAGACACAAAGCTTACTTAATCAATCAGTTGTTACCACGCTCACTAAATTATAGACAAGAAACCATCCCCTTCAAACCTTCCATACACACAACCAACCATATAAGCCCATCCACAAAGACCCATCCACTCCACATCACCCACACCCACATAAAAAATAAACTGTAAACACCACATATTAATCTCATAATCATCTACATTCAATCATCCACACAGCCATCCACTCTAGATCATCCACATTAGACCATCCACCCACGCGAGACCGTCACCTACCAAACTAACTACCCGTCAACAAGGTGGGCAATGGCACTTTATTAAAAAAGACTAATTAATTTCTTACACATCAGGTTATTTGATTAGTTAATTTAGGAGCCTGCATGAATTTCCACGCCGCCGCCGCCGCTGATAGATGGAAATAGACCCATAAAGGTGGAAAATAAAGTACTTCTGTTTGGGGGTTTGATTAATAGATGGTGCTGAACAATGGGATGAAATGGGTAGTTAAAATATAGCAGGGTTTTGTTTTGTTATCTGTCTGTCTGAATGTTTGTCTGTCTGTGCCTCTCTGTGTGTCTCTGTCTCTCTCTCTCTCTCTCTCTCTCTCTCTCTCTCTCTCTCTCTCTCTCTCTCTCTCTCTCTCTCTCTCTCTCTCTCTCTCTCTCTCTCTCTCTCTCTCTCTCTCTCTCTCTCTCTCTCTCTCTCTCTCTCTCTCTCTATCTCTCTCTCTCTCTCTCTCTCTCTCTCTCTCTCTCTCTCTCTCTCTCTCTCTCTCTCTCTCTCTCTCTCTCTCTCTCTCAATTTAATAAAAGGAAAGAACAATAACGACTAGTGAACATATTTCACAACAAGCACATTCACTTACTCACTCACTCACTCACCATATCTATCTATCTATCTATCTATCTATCTATCTATCTATCTATCTATCTATCTATCTATCTATTTATAAGAACAATATTTATAAGAACAATAACGACAAGTGAACATATTTTACAACAAGCACATTCACTTACTCGCTCACTCACTCACCATATCTATCTATCTATCTCTCTATCTATCTATTTATTTATCTATCTATCTACCATCCTAACTATGTCTCTATCTGTCTGTGTTAAGGACGAAGAAGAGCATTAGACGGCGAAAAACGCTATGCACTGTTTCTTTCTGAGCTAATAGCACGTGATTGGTAGTCGGAGTGTGTGTCTGCGAGTGTGTCCCGCCGAGCTGACGCCGCCCCTGAGCTCATCCCCAATCAGGGCGGGATTAGCCCTCGCTCACCGGCAGGATTACTTTTTCAGTCAGCCCTAAGACCCACCCCTCACTCCTCCCTCCATCCTACCGCCACACTGAACTCAAAAACCCTGCCTGCTTGTGTTAGGCTCTGCAGTAAGATGAAGTTGTGTAGGTGAGGTTGAGGAGAGTGGTGGAGTGCGGTGGAGTTCGTTGGGGTTAGGGGGCGTTAGGTTTAGTTAGTTGTGGTTGGGTGGATTGAAGTCAGGTAGGGATGTGGATGACGTTGCATTGATGAGGTTGAAAAGTACTAGATGGAATGGAGGTGGAGTCTGTTGAGGTTAGGTTAGCTAAATGGATGGATGTCCGGTAGGGGTAAGGTAGTTGAGGTTGTTGGAGGAAAGGTGGAGTCTGTTGAGGTTAGAATAGGTTAGGTTAGTGGTAGGTGGGTGAATGGGTGTCTGGTAGGGGTTACGTGGAGGAAATAAGGGTTGGAGGTGGAGTTTGTTGAGTTGACATGGTGTTAGGATCGTGGTATCTGGGTAGAGACAAGGTAACAGGGAAGACCTCTATCTCTTTCTCCGCTAAAATAAGGTGCCGCTCGTCTGTTCTTGTCGCGTGGCGTGTTCAGACATGCAGGGAGGCGCAGCGGCTTTCAGGGATTACGCCACGTTTTCTACCGAGGAATCCATCACCTCGACGCTCTTACAATTTTAACTCGGCTTTTCTCGCGCTGTACTGAGAAACGTTTCAACCCCTTTACCATGTGTGACTCAAGTAAAAGCACTAATAAGATATTCACGAGTAATTTGTAAATCGGTAAATTTGTAGGTGTGTAAATAATAATCTCAAATAAATTAATAGCGTCTCGTGGTATACTTTCAACAGCAGTAAAATGTATAAAGTTCGTATTAAGCTTCCTCGCCGCCGTGCCGAACCAAACCCGGATCACAAATTTCGGGGAGGTTATCTCGGCGTCCAAAGTTGCCGCCCTGACAAACTTTTCCCTGCGGCGCCGCGGCTCAGCGCCACCGACACCCGACACCCGACAACCCGCGGGTGATTAATATCGCTGGAAAATATATACCCTACGCGGCGGGTGGCGATGAGGATGATGACAAAAATAATAATAATAATAATAGTTAGTAAATAAATAATGGTGATAAAATAAGATGATAAAATGATAATAGCAATAAATAAGTGATGATAATGATAATAGCAATAAGAGTAATAATAGTAAAGTTAATATTTCTACTACTACTACTACTACTACTACTACTGCTACTGCTGCTACTACTACTACTACTACTACTACTACTACTACTACTACTACTACTACTACTACTACTACCACTACCAATACTAATACTAATAATACTAATACTTTGTGATGTGTTGTGTTGTTGTGACTGCCACTATTGGTTGCACCGTGCGTTTCTGTGGGCCCTGCAACACACACACACACACACACACACACACACACACACACAGGCACCGACGCTGTTTAACTATTCTGTCTGGTTTTGATTACTACGACTTTTTTTTTGTTTCGTGTACTTTGGTGCCTCCTAACCTCATACACCCGTGCCATGCTTCTTTTTTTTTTCTCTTTGTTTAGTCTTTTATTCTATTTTTATTTCAGGGCCGTGTTTGTGCTGATCTAAACGTGCTTCTCTCCTTTTTGTGTGTTTTTAGTGAACGAATTCATTTCAACTCTTGGTGTAGGAAATCCGATTAGAACTGAAGTAATGTAAATATGCTAATCTTTCCAGGTGTACATGTTCCCCAGAGAGAGTTGACATAACACACACACACACACACACACACACACACACACACACACACACACACACACACACACACACACACACACACACACACACACACACACACACACACACACACGCACCAAACTTTATTATACCTTATCGTACATTTCCCTTCCTTATCCTACTTTACCCTTCCCTTCATTTCACTTCACTTCCCTTTCATTCCCTACCCTATAATCTACTCTGTTTAATCTGCTGTTTTTCCCTTCCCTCCCTAAGTCTACCCTTAACCACCCTATCCTACCCTCCCGTGCCCTAATATCATATCTAACCCCACTAAACTTCCTTCCACACTATCTTCACCTACACTTTCACTATCCACGCTATCCACACTATCTTCATCTATCTTTTATAAGTACATTCTCTATACTACGACTCTAATAATACATCGCGAGCTTACGTAAGTACATCGGTAGTGACTTTAGCTCGAATTATCAAACGCCTTCAGCTCCTACAACCCACAACCCCTACGAAAGTGTATGTGTGTGTGTGTGTGTGTGTGTGTGTTTGTGTGTGTGTGCGTGTGCGTGTGTATAAGCCCCGAAAGGTTAAAAATATGGCCCTTTATTTACTGCCACATCACGCCGCTTTGCAGGTTAATGACCCGTGCTTAGGGCCGCGGCGGCGTCTCCAGCGGGGTCAGGATTTTTTCTCTTTTTTCTTTGATAGTAAGTTTCTGGGGCGACGAAAGATTAATGAGGAGCCGCCGAGGATTTGGGGTGAAAGGAGGGGCGGGTATGGATGGCTGAATGGGTGGTAGGGGGGAGGAAGGGAGAGTGGAGAAGGGATGGAGGGAGGGTTGGATGGAGAGGAAGAATGGAAGAGGGGATCAAGGGAGGGAGTGAGCGATCGAGAGCTAATGTTTGTATTGTTGATCTATCGTAGTTTGTTTTATTTGTTGTTTCTCTACTTTCTCTAATTTGTTTCTTTCTTTCTGTGCTCATTAAGATCATCACGTCTTTACTTATGCACGTATATATTTTTGGGTGAAGTTTGAATATAGTTTTATGGTATACTACGTTTTTTAAGTTTTCAATATCATTATTAAAACATAAATAACGAATAATAACAATAGCAACAATGATGCATATCTTTGGGTGAAGTTTGTATATTGTTTTATGGTATACTACATTTTTTAAAGTTTGCAATATCATTATGAAAACACATATAACGAATGATAACAATAGCGACAGTAATAATGATAATAATAGCCAATAACTAATAAGAAACAAAATCATAACAACAGCAACAATAATAATAATAACAAAAGAATAATAACTAAAAGAATCACACACAAAATAAACACGGGTAAACAAAACTAAGACAAAGAATCAAACTCGCTCAAAAAATAAATGTTCGGTTCTAGCTACGTTTTAGCTCCACAATGGCGTCGGGACTCGCTTTTGGCGCATTAATTGGCCGCTCATCGCCCGCTGAAGGCACACCAATGTCCGGCTGATGGGCGGCGAATCTGGGCGAGATGGCAGCGATCACTCATGGAAAAAGAATGACTACCCTTCCATCTGTCTGTCTATGTGTGTGTGTGCGTATGTGTGGGAGTGTGTGTGTCTCTGTGTGTATGAGTGTTGGTACGTATGTGTGTGTGTGTGTGTGTGTGTGAGTGTGTGAAAATAGTTCCCGTATAGAAGTTCTCATATCGTGTAATTGATGTTCAAGGGAGCGAGGAAACGAAAGAATGGATAGTAAGCGGAGGTTTACACGGGCATTATGACGCTAAAGGTTAAGGGGAACGATAGCGAATAAGGAAAACGGTGCGTGGGAGGGCGAGGGATGCGGGGCGAGCGGGCGAGCAAGGGAAGCGAGAAGGGAAGGGGAGAAAGGCGACCAAGAGGAAGAGATGGAGGAGGAGGAAGGAGAAAATGAGAGAGTAAGGGATGGAAAATGAAAAGAAAACGGAGGGCTTAGACGATATTAGTCACCGAGCGGAGGGTGGAAGCCAGAAAGATAGAGATAGATAGATAGATAAAGAGAGAGAAAGAGAGAGACGATAAAATACCAAACTGCAAGAAGGTAGGATTAAGGAGAGTGACGCAGGGAGGTAATGTAGGGGGAAGGAAACGAGGATTAGCGAAATGAAAAAGGATCGCCATGCAGGGGGATCGATGTCTTAATCATTACCTTGAAAGCGAGAGAAAAGGTAGAAAGCTGCTGTTAAGAGGGAGGCAGAAGTAAAAGGATAAGGAAGGAAGAGACGACTTGACGAAGTGAGAAAGGACGAAGCCATGCAGCGAAGAAGAGATAAAATTAAGACCTAGGGGGACTCCGATGTCTTAATCATTACCTTGAAAGCGAGAGAAAAGGTAGGAAGTAGCAATTAAGAAGGAGGCACCGGCAAAATTATATTAAGGAAGCGAGGAAATGAGAAAGGACGAAGCCATGCAGGAATGAAGGGCTAAAATACAGAGCTAGGGGGACTCCGATGCCTTAATCACTGCCTGGAGCGTGGGAAAAGAGATAAAAAGTAACAGATAAGGAGGCAGAGGCAAAATGATATGGAAGACAGCGAGGAGTTGACGAAATGAGAAAGGACGAAGCCAGATAGGAAGGAAGGGCTAAACTACTGAGCTATAGGGGGACTCCAGTGCCTTAATCACTGCCTGGAACGTGGGAGAAGTGGTAAAAAAGTAACAGATGTACGAAGGAAGCAAGAGGAAGATGATAGGGAGGAAGGAGGAGGAGAAGGCTATGTAAGGAGGAAGTTAAAAGGTAATGATATTGAATGAACGCCTTAATTAGAGGTGAATAGCGACTAAGAGATGGAAATTATAATGTTCTTGGAAAAGGAAGATGTTTTGATGAAGGAAAAAAAAAGTAAAAGCAGTACAAAGAAGGGGGTAGGAGGACTTAGGAAAATTGAGTTGCCAAATTTCATAAACGGTAAATATTGATCAACATATTTGGTTTTGACTATCTATTTTTTTTCCTTATCTGATCTTAAGTTTAAATAGGAGAGGGAAGCGGAATGAGCAACGGAAGCAATTGGAAGATGAGAAATAGATGACCAGGAGAAGGGAAGTTAAAATAAGCAAATAAGGGAGGAGGAATGAAGAGAAAACAGAGGGCTTGGAAGAGTAGTAGTAGTAGTAGTAGTAGTAGTAGTGGTAGTAGTAGTAGTAGTAGTAGTAGTAGTAGTAGTAGTAGTAGTAGTAGAAGACAAAAAAATATATAAAAAAACAAGAAAAATGTCACCCTGTTCTTCTGATAGGAGTACCAAGTGAAAAGGGGCCCAGGAATAGATCTCTCCAAAATATCCAAGTTTTGCCCCTAGATGGAAGTACCGTCGCATTACCTCCGACAAATCCTTTCTTTAGGCTCTTCAAAGACAAGTTATCAATAGGTCCTCGCCTACAGAGGAAAAATAATAGTCAAATATGCTCTTTGTACAAATCTCTGAGGAAGTACAACCTCTCATATCAATTCAGCAAAAGATTAAATTATTGAACAGAGATCCACGTATTTAAAAGATCATTGGGCATCCATATTGACTCTCAGGGAATTTAAGACCCGAAACCTGGAGCTCACACATCACAGGACTGACATCTGGTGAGTGGAAAAAGAAACTTGGGAAAATATCTATTGGTGACTTATCAACAAATCAGGGAGTATACCATTGATTCTCAGGGAACTTTTAAGATGCGAAACCTATGATCTTTCAAAGCAAGAGACTGAAGTTTGATGAGCGGAAAATAAACTCGGGAAAAACATCTATTGGTGACGATACCCGATTTCGCTCTGTCACGAACATGAGGCATACAGAGAGCGCCTGCCAGCCTGCACGGGGCGGCCCTCACCTCACCTCACCTCACTCAGAGCAGGAGTTTCATGTCGACTAACTTCAAAGTGAAAATTGAAATTGCCCTGCTGCGGGACTTCTCTCTCTCAACTAACTTTTTTTTTATTTATGTTATCGATGGCGTGTGTAATAAAGTTAGGGACGCTGCGAGGGAGATAAATGGAAACGCATACAGAACACGGGAAGGGTGGAAATGCCGTGAATAAAACATGCGCCCGGTGATTGCTTGACACTAAAAAAAGGAAGAGAGAGAGAGAGAGAGAGATTCCATTCATTAACGCCATCTAACTTAAAGACACTTAGCAAGGAATAGTTTCAGTGTGCAGTGGTTTCATCTTGTACCTCCTCCTCCTCCTCCTCCTCCTCCTCTTCCTCCTCCTCCTCCACTTGTCTTCCTCATCTTCCTCCTCCTCCTTCCTCCTCCTCTTTCTTCTGTGTCAATGAAACTTGGTGTGGCGTTCTGTAACTTTTCCTCTTCGTGAGTTTATTGGCGCAGAGCAGGTGTGTGCGGGACAGACAAAGGTGTGAGAGAGAGAGAGAGAGAGAGAGAGAGAGAGAGAGAGAGAGAGAGAGAGAGAGAGAGAGAGAGAGAGAGACAGCCGATACAACATGAGACAAGACTAACTACCCACACTCGATCCTACGTGAAAAATGCACAAAGTTAAGCGAACAAAGAGAGACAAACGAAGGTAAATAGGAAAACTTGCAGGGCTCGTTTTTTTTATTTGTGTGTGTGTGTGTGTGTGTGTGTGTGTGTGTGTGTGTGTGTGTGTGTGTGTGTGTGTGTGTGTGTGTGTGTGTGTGTGTGTGTGTGTGTGTTTGACTCGCCTCCGCCTCCTTCCTCACACTCCTTATCCCTCTCTCTCTGTCTCATTTCTCTTTCTCTTTCTTTCTACTCCACAAACTAATCACCCGTGGTCGAGCAACGTTCATGCACAAGAGGAACGTTTGTTGTTGTTCTCTGATGCTGGGAACGTTTGTGTCTGTCTCTCTTTCGGAACGTTTTTTGTTTTGTTTTACACCTGCTTTGATGAGTGTTCGGGCGTGTCAAATGAGTCTCTGGCACGTGAATTGAGGGGTAGAGAGAGAGAGAGAGAGAGAGAGAGAGAGAGAGAGAGAGAGAGAGAGAGAGAGAGAGAGACCGTCTTTTGTCACCCGCTCGTTAAGGTTATCAAAATTATTACGTTGAAGATTGAAAGTTCTTTTTTTTCTTATTCTTTTTTTAATATTTTCTACTACTACTACTATTACTACTACTACTACTATTACTACTACTACTACTACTACTACTACTACTACTACTACTACTATCATCATCACCACCACCACCACCACTATAACTATCACCACAACCACATCAACCACTACTGTGTATCACTCCCACTTATACAGCACCATTTCCATCATCATCACCACCATCATCAACATCATCAACATCATCATCATCATCATAACATCAACATTATCATCAACAACATCATCGCCTTCATTATTTATTCATGCTGAGTCAGGGGAGGAAAATTTCGGTCCCGGGCTCCCGAATAGCCTCCGTTGACCTGCAATCGGGGCCGCGTGCAAGAAATTTCTCACTTCATTGGAAAAGGAGAAGGACGGAGAGGACGGGCGAGAGGAGGAGGAAGAGGTCGCGAGGAAGGAAGGAAGAAAGGAAGGAAGGAAGGAAGGGAGGGAGGAAGGAAGGAAGGGAGGGCAATTACACAACTGCAGCATCCCTCTTCCTCCTCTTCTTCCTCATTCTTCTTACCTCCCTCTCCCTTTTCTCTCTTCCCCTTTGATCTTTACACTCTTTTAAACTTCTTCATATTCTTTATTTTTTCTTTTCTTCTTCCCTTTCCTGTCTTCATATGATTCCATTCGTCTTCTGATTCTTTTTCTATTTTTTCCTGGTCCTCTTTCACCCTCTCCTCCTCCTCCTCCTCCTCCTTTTCACAACACATCCACCCCTCTCCTCCTCTCTCTCTCTCTCTCTCTCTCTCTCTCTCTCTCTCTCTCTCTCTCTCTCTCTCTCTCTCTCTCTCTCTCTCTCTCTCTCTCTCTCTCTCTCTCTCTCTCTCTCTCTCTCTCTCTCTCTCTCTCTCTCTCTCTCTCTCTCTCTCTCTCTCTCTCTCTCTCTCTCTCTCTCTCTCTCTCTCTCTCTCTCTCTCTCTCTCTCTCTCTCTCTCTCTCTCTCTCTCTCTCTCTCTCTCTCTCTCTCTCTCTCTCTCTCTCTCTCTCTCAAATCCTTGTGTACTCCCAAAATCCGCCGGGTTCTGCCAGTCTTTTCACGGCAAATTAAGGATTCTTTTCGTATCCTGCCGCCGCGAGTGGACGCCCCTCGGGAAACGGCGGCGGCTGCGGCAACTTGAAAGTGAGAGAGGTAGTGAGAGTGAGTGCGTGAGAGTATATGATGTGAATGATTGTTTGTGTGTTTTGATAATGGTATGTGTGTTTGTGGGTCAATATAAATGAGTGAGATTTTATATAAGGGTGACAAAGAGTGAAATGGGGTGTATATAGGAAGGGATGGGAGTGTAGAGGTACTGTGGGAGTGCCTTTGAAGTGTAAGGGGGGAGAAAACCAACTGGGGTGAATCTGCGCTTGAGGAGAGGGAGGAAAAAAGGGAGAAAGAGTGAACGAGTGAGAGTAGGCGGTGAGGGAGAAGAGTCTGGCGTGAAGCACCGGTCCGAAGGGAGAGGAAACGAGGGGAAAGGGAGGGGAATGGAGTGCCGTGTGGCCGCGTAGTGGGGAAAGGAAGGTGAGGTTGAGACAGCCTTCGAGGGGAGGGAAGAAGAAGAAGAGGGCAGCGACGGGGGAGAAGGGAAGAGAGAGGAGGAAAGAGGAGGACAAAGGGAAAGACTGAGACTCCTGAGGGACGTGTGGGAGTAGGAGAGGAAGGAGGGAGAGAAAAGAAAGAGAGAAAGAGAGGGAAGGAGGGTTGTTGGAGAGAGAGAGAGAGAGAGAGTAATGGAAGGAGGAGGGGGGGGGTAGGGGCATAGGTAGGGCCGCGTAAAAAGGGACGAACAATACGAGCTCAGGGCAAACAGAAGTCCTACTTACACCTTTAGTAACACACACACACACACACACACACACACACACACACACACACACACACACACACACGCACGCACACGCTCTCACCAGATACTTTTTTTTACTTATCGGTACAAGTTATATACCATAAGAATTGATAAAGCCAATAGTAGTAGTAATAGTAGTAGTAGTAGTAATAGTAGAAACGGTAGAAGGAGAAGAGAAAGAAAATGAGAACAGGACCCGGATGTTGAGAGGAATAGGATTTAAATAGGGAGTGTCTGTCGCCTCCCCTTCCCCCTCTTCCCCCTTTTCCAGCGTCCCTTCCCACCCCCCATTCCAGAGCATGACGGCAGCAACATGTCCCATCCTACCCTGGGCTCCATCAGGCGGCCATTGTGCCCCGGTGGGTGGAATTTCTCGATATCCCAAGAACGCCAGCCTCTCACTCTCAGGCGGATGCTGCCCTCCTCTCCCTCTCCTCATCCTTCTTCCTTCCTCTTCCCTTTCTGGTTACTCTCCTCTCATCTCTCTTCTCTACTTCCCCACTACCACCATCACCGAAATCAACATCAACAATACAGCTTCTTTACTTCAGTTCTTCAGTACCAAACTTACCCTCCATCTCCTTCCTCTCTCTTTCTTTTCTCTCCTTTACCTCCATCACTTCCACCACTGATGAGAAAAAGAACACCAATACTACTACTTCTTTTCTCCACCTCTTTTGAACTAAATCTCTCCCTCCACCTCCTTCCTCTTTCTCTCCTTTTCCTCGTTCGTAACTCCACCACCACCGCCACCATCACTGAGAAGAACAACAACAGCAAGAGTACTTCCCTTCTACACTCCTTCAGTAACAAATCTCTCCTTCCACCTCCTTCCTTTTTTCTCTCCTTTCCTTCCTCCGTAACACCACCATCACCACCACCAACAACAACAATAGTACTAGTTCCGTTCTCCCTCCACTTCCCTTCTCTTTCTTTCCTTCTCCTCCTTCCTTACTCCACCACCACCACCACCACCACCAGCGTCCACAGTTCACCACCACCGCCGGCCACTAACGCCCTTCAGAGGCTCATATTTTCTCCTGAGGCTTAGTGACTTTAGGCGCCGTGGCCAGAATATATCTTTTTTTTTTCTATCCCTTTCCTCTGATTTTATTTCCGGTGCGTTTGGAGCTTTTCTTGCTCTTCTCGCTTCTCTGTCTGTCTCTCTCTCTCCATCTCTCTCTCTCTCTCTCTCTCTCTCTCTCTCTCTCTCTCTCTCTCTCTCTCTCTCTCTCTCTCTCTCTCTCTCTCTCTCTCTCTCTCTCTCTCTCTCTCTCTCTCTCTCTCTCTCTCTCTCTCTCTCTCTCTCTCTCTCTCTCTCTCTCTCTCTCTCTCTCTCTCTCTCTCTCTCTCTCTCTCTCTCTCTCTCTCTCTCTCTCTCTCTCTCTCTCTCTCTCTCTCTCTCTCTCTCTCTCTCTCTCTCTCTCTCTCTCTCTCAAATGTATCTAAAACGCCTGCGAGAGAGAGAGATTCAATATTACTTGACTCTGTATGTCTTTCCTGCCTCAGTCATGGAACGTATGGAAGCTTAAAAAGGAAAACTGGAGAGGTTAATGGAAAATAAAAGAAGACAGAGAGCGCAGGAAAAAAACAGGTAATATTATAGTCTATGCAAACAAAATGTTCCCCTTGCGCCTTGGCAGTGTTTGACAGTCTTCTGTTTGGCTGGATTCCTATCTGGCTTACGTGGAGGTGGCCTGTCAATCACACGTGTTTTCGTGCTACATATTTCTATATTATCTGCTACAGTTATAAACAAATTTTAAACAAATTTTATAAACATATTGACTTTAAATTCACCAATAAAAAATCTCAGTTAATCCCATACCTCATTTAGTACCAGCAGACTGTTCATGAGAAGTCATCTCAGCAAGATTTCCATCATATTGGCAACAACTTTCCATTGCCATTAAACAAACAGTGCGAAGTGACGGAAAACTATACGGACTTAGTCATCCACATTTACATTATTCAACGGCCAGGATGTTCGTCAGCACATGCCACAGCCCAGGCTCGTACACTTAGTTTCGCTTCTAAGTCGTTCCCTTTTTTTTATAGGATGATACGCCTTATTTCAATACTAATATCACATAATTTTGAAATGGCAGTGGTTTGTAAAAGTCCTGTAATTTCGTAACTTTTTTACTTTATTCGTCATATTTTTTTTACTGTTTTTTACCAATATGTTTATGAGTTCTATACTCACTGTGGAGTCTAAGATCCAACCATATCTGTATTATATGTACGAGGTGAGCTTACGAAGATGATACAGAAACGTGCAGGACGAAAGCATGCATAATTGACTGACAAACTCTATGAAAGCGTGAGATGAATCCAGCCAATCAGAGGAGACCTCTCAAATGCCGCCTTGCTGCCAAACGAACATTTATTTGAACAGTCTGCAAATAATATGCTTCTCAGACTGCATAGCGTTCATGACAGTCCCTTTTCCGCCTTAACAACAGGTATAAAGCCAAGACTATTCAGGTAATGAGGGAATGGCTACCACGTGTTAACAGGAAAGAGGAGACTAACAAAGTATCAACAAGGGCGACTTCTTTCGGTGAGGTAGCCCAGCATCGTGGACCCATATATAGCCTTCATCACTGGCCCTGTTATGCATCAGAATCAGGGCCAAGGCTGCCACGCGTTGATGAGGAACAGGAGGCGTTGGCTGGGCAGAGCGAAGGATTTAGGGAGTCTTGTGGGAAGGGTTTCGATCCGGACGGGACAAATGGGAACAATGGGGCTGTGTGGGCCGTGGCAGGGCGCCAGGCACACGTCAGCTGAGCCTAAATCCGGTCACCAAGTAAAGGGGGACGGACGACACTGCTGCCCCCTAGGAGTTCTTATCTTCTTCCTTTCCTCCACCTGGTTGGCCGTCGCTTCTTATTTTTCCTTTTTTTTTATTTCGTTTTTTTCGTTCATGCTTATCATCCTAGTCTTCTTTTTCGTATCCCCTTCACTTTTTTTTCTTTCGTATTTTCTTATCTACTCTTTTTGTCATGTTTTCTTCTTTTCCTCCTCTTTTTCATGGTTTAGTTAGTGTTCTCGTTCGTACTTTCGTTTTCCTCCTGCTCTTCGTTCTCCTCCTCCTCCTCCTCCTCCTCCTGAAGGACGTCTCCTCGCTTCGGGTGGTGTTGGGTCCAGGCCAGACACGGGTTAGAGGTGTGACGGGACCCCACGACCTTTATCATGCGTCACCACCAACACCACCACAATCATCACCACTTTTACTCACTACCACCCACTACTACTTTTCGCCACCATCACTCTTCACCACCACCTCCATCACCACTTCTCTTGAGCCCACACCAATGCCACCATCAAAACCAACACCATTTATACAACGACCACCAACATTTATCATCACCACAACCCCTCGATGATGATGACGATGATTAGAAGAGGTAAAAGAAAGACGAGAAGAAGAACGAGACACATCAGACGCAGCATCCTTATCAGAAACGACCATCACCACCACCACCACCACAACACCAAATCTTCACAGCTGTAGTACCAAGAGAGGAAAGGATAAGGAGAGAGAGAGAGAGAGAGAGAGAGAGAGCGAGCGAGAGCGAGAGAGAGAGAGAGAGAGATGGGAAGCCAAACCAACTAAACTAAGCCAGGAGACCACACCACACCACCTTGCCACCACACTTACTAAACCAGCCTACCTCACCCTCCTCCTCCTCCTCCTCCTCCTCCTCCTCCTCGTCCCCTTCGCCGCCGCCTCCATCCTGATAAAATCGCCTCATTCCAGTCGGCATCGTTTAGCGCCATCTGGCCGCAGTTTGATTCAATAACAGTATCGTAAATCTCAGTCATGGTTTCCTTCGCCTATAGTCTGAAGTCAAGTCGGAGGTGGTATGCTTGTGTGTATGGGGGGAAGGGGAAGGTCGTGTGTGGGTGTATGGGGAAGAAGGTTGTGTAGGGGGATGTGAGGGTTGTGTGTGGGGGAGGGGATTGTCTGTGTGTGTGTGTGTGTCTGTTTGTCTGTCTGTGTCTGCTTCTGTTTGTCTCTTTGGCCATCTCTCATTTTTTTTCTCTATGTTCAAGTGGAGAAGAAAATGGACGAGCGTAGTCTAATGAGAACTGACTTTTTTTCTTCATTTTCTTGCTCTTGTTCTTTTTCTTCCTCTTTTTCATTTTATCTCATCACATTTACTTTTTTTTTCTTTATTTGCTTCTTTTACTCTTACTTTTCGTGTTTCTTTTCTTGTATTTTGTATTTTCCTTTCCTTCTCCTCCTCCTCCTCCTCCTCCTCTCAACACACACAGACACAATACTCCACAAGCACACCCACCCACACACTCCCTCCCACCACACACACACACACACACACACACACACACACACGCACACGCACACGACTCGGCATTACTGGGTTCGGGAGAAATGTTTGCAGCGTCAACACACAGACTTATTTGAGGCCTCAACGGTGACCTCGCTTCTTCCCCCCTCCTTCCTCCCCCCCTTTTCCCTTCCCTTTCGTTTCCCTCATCATTTTCCCTTCCTTTCCCCTTCGTCATTTTCCGTTTCCATCTTCTTTCTCCTTCTTCACCTACTTTTACTTTTCCATTATCTTACATTGCTATTCCATTTACTTGTCTTCTATAATTTCTTTTTCTTTGTCTTCATTCCTCATTTCTCTTCACCTTTTCCCCTCCTCTTCCTCGTATTTTCTGCACCTTCGCCGTCTCTCTCCTCTTCTCTCTTCTTCACCATCCTTCCCTAACCTTCCTCCTCTCTTTCCTTGTCTTCTCTATTTTCCTCATACTTCCTCCCTGCCCTCTCCATCATTTTCCTACTTCTTCCCCAACCCTCACCTTTATCCATTTCTTCTACATACCCATTTCGCCCCTAACTCTCCCTCCGTCCTCCATCCTTACCCTTTTCCCATATTCCACATGCATATCCCTCACAACCCAACCCACCTTTCCACCATCTCCTCCTCTTATCCATCCATCTCCACCTCTTTCCTTCCTCTCACGCAAGCGACGACGACTCATCTTAAAACCTAAACGAAAATATTCCCATCATTTCCACGCCTCATCATCTTTTTGCGAGCCCGGAAGACCCCTCGCTTTGGCCCTCATAATGAACGCGATCTGCCAGACAAATATGACTTGCGAGATGGACCCCTGCACCTCCATCGCCCTGTCATAATTGATTCCATATTTGCAGTTTTTCGCCAGGTAGTCACAGGTAAACTCAGCACCGGGCGGCAGGTGTGTGTGTGTAAATCTCTTATCCGACGCCTCATTAAGCTTCCATTTTAATGCACAGGTGAGGAGGAGAGAAGGGGAGGGGCTAAGGTCCACCTCACCCCCATCTCTCTCCTATCATCTCTCGCCCTCCTCTCAATTTTCTTTTTTTAAACTTCAACTTATTTTCGAATTTAGGTTTGGGGATTTTAGATTGGGAATTTGAGGTATTTTGGGGTTGGGTGATTTTGGGGTTGTGGGATTTCGGGGTTGTGGGATTTTGGGGTCTGGGGATTTTGGGAATTAAAGGATTTGGGGAGTTTGGGCAGTTTAGGAATTTGGGGAGATTGGAATTTTTGGGATGAAGTTGGGGGTGACTTGGGTAGCAGGAGAAGGAAGTGAAGACGATGAAGGCGACGACGAAGGAAATATAGTAGAGGGAGGAGCAGGAGCAGAGAGCGGAAGAGGTGGAGGAGGAGGAGGAGAGGGGTCAGTGGGTGAGGGTGAGGGTCAGGGGGGGGAGGGTCAGGGGGGGAGGAGGGAGGGTCAGGGGGGAGGGGAGGGTCAGGGGAGGAGGGGAGGGTCAGGGGCAGCCGCCATTTGCTAACGAGGTCATTATGTGTCCTTGATGAGGCTGAGCTGCTTCCTCCGGTGAAATATGGACGAGATATTAAGCCGCTGCCCAGGGGTGGAGGGGGGGAGGGATGGAGGGGGGAGGGGGGGGGGAGGGGAGGAGGTCTGTTGTGTCTGTCTATGGGGGGGTAAGGAGTAAGGGTTGTATTGTGTCCCTGTGAAGAACTCCGACAGTCTGATGGTTGTTTTGTGTGTGTAGGGGGAGGGGGTAAGGGGGTATGTGTGTGTGTGTGTGTGTGTGTGTGTGTGTGTGAGGGTGTGGGTGTGTTTGTCAGTCCTTCATGGAAATAGTCTATCTTGCTGTTTCCTCTTGTTTCGTTCCGTGTGTGAGCTCTTTTTCTTTCTTTTATTATATCATTTTCTCTATCTTGCTGCTTTCTTTTACTTCATTACGTGTCTGAGCTCTTCTTCTTTCTTTTATCATATTATTTTCTCTATCTTGCAGTTTCCTCTTGTTTCATTACGTGTCTGAGCTCTTTTTCTTTCTTTTATCATATCATTTTCTCTATCTTGCTGTTTCCTCTTGCTTCATTACGTGTCTGAGCTCTTCCTCTTTCTTTTATCATATTATTTTCTCTATCTTGCTGTTTCCTCTTGCTTCATTACGTGTCTGAGCTCTTCCTCTTTCTTTTATCATATTATTTTCTCTATCTTGCTGTTTTCTCTTGCTTCATTACGTGTCAGCTCTTCCTCTTTCTTTTATCATATTATTTTCTCTATCTTGCTGTTTCCACTTGCTTCATTACGTGTCTGAGCTGTTCTTCCCTTCCGTGCCGTCAGCCTTTATCTCCCAGTATGTTCCCGGCTCTAATTTCCGTCTTTGTGCGGAGTCGGTTTCAAGTTCTCTCCGCGTTGTCTGTTCTCCCACTTCATGACCAGCAACAGTCTGCTCGCTCCTCTCGCCTCAACATAAATTCCGCCTAACACTCGCAACACAAACTTCTGCCTGCTTCCTCCTCCTCCTGAAGCAGCGGACTTACAAACTTCCCCGCCTCTCCTAGTTCATGCAATACAGTTTTTCTCTTCCGCCACTCTCTCTCCAGAATAATATGTACTTGATTTTCGACCACGTGAACTGAAATATAAAGGAAGGTATTTTGTTTTTCTTCTTCATAGAGACGCAATGAGTTGTTAAGAGTTGATATCACCACTACAGAAAATACATAAAATAGATAAATAAGGTTGCACAAATAAAAGAAATAGATAATGGAACTCCAAATTTTCATAGACATTTTTACAATACCCCAAATGCATCACCACCATCATCATCATAACACCATAACCTCTTCTTCTTCCTCACCATTCTCTTCTCCTCCCCTTCTTTCCCTTTCCTGTTTCCTCTCTTAGTCCTTTTCCTCTTCCAGCTCCT
Source organism: Eriocheir sinensis (assembly GCF_024679095.1). Lineage (NCBI taxonomy): Eukaryota > Metazoa > Arthropoda > Malacostraca > Decapoda > Varunidae > Eriocheir > Eriocheir sinensis. The sequence goes on along the minus strand of NC_066547.1, from coordinate 4,379,164 downwards.
GTTTTTTCCTTTCCCTCGTCCTCCATCACCACCTCCTCCTCCTCCTCCTCCTCCTCCTCCTCTTCTCGCCAAAAATCCTTATGCCATTCTCACCTTTGACAACACGCATTAGTTAACTCCCTCCCTCCCTTACACCTCCCCCTCTCCCACCACCACCCACCACCACCACCACCCTCTTCTCTGACTGAATGACCTCTCAGTCTGTCTATATCTTATCTCCCCGTCATACCTACTATACTCTCTCTCTCTCTCTCTCCCTCTCTCTCTCTCTCTCTCTCTCTCTCTCTCTCTCTCTCTCTCTCTCTCTCTCTCTCTCTCTCTCTCTCTCTCTCTCTCTCTCTCTCTCTCTCATGGGGTGGTAAATATACGAGAATGGGAGGGAGAGGGGAGTGGAGGGGGAGGCCAGTTTAAAATGTACCCTCCTCCCCTCCCCTTCTTCCCCCCTCCTCGCTTCCTCTCACTCCCCCTCCTTCCCCCTTGGTCAGACTGTCGAGTTTGTGGGCTTGTAAACTGTGGGACGCCCTGGTAATTGTGCAAGTTCAGGAGGAGGAGGAGGAGGAGGAGGAGGAGGAGGAGGAGACTAAGAATGGTATGGGGTTAAATTTCCTTGTCTTAGACCTCTGTTTTTTTTTTTGTTTTTTTTGGGGGGGGACTTATTTATTCTCATTCCTTGGTCAGTATTATTGAGATCTCGTGTTGCTTTCTTTGTTTTCTCTTATTTTCGCTTTATATTTTTTTTCCTCCTTGCTTTATTCTCTTTCTTTCGTCCTATGCTTTGTTTTTGTGTACCTTTGTTTCTTTTTTTTTTTTTTGCTTCTCTTATTCGTATTTTTCTGTTTTTTCCTATATTCGTTTCTTTTTTTCCTCCTTGCTTTATTTTCTCTTTCTTTCATCCTATGCTTTTTCTATCTACCTTTCTTCATTCTCTTTCTAATTTGCTTTTTTGTCTTCTTCTTTCTCTCATTCTGATCAACCTTCTAATAAGTATCCTGTTGCTTCTCTTCACTTTTTCTTAACTGTTTTCCAAGTTCCTCTTTACCAATAGCTCCGAGCTTTTCTTTCTTCCACCTCCGTATATTTATCCTCTTCGGTAGGTCGTTAGTTCTTTCAGTATTTTTTTTTCCTTTCTTTTCCTTTCTTTCGTTTCTTCTTATGGCCGCTTCAGTTTCTTTATTAGGTCATTTGTTTGGGTTTCTTCTTCCTCTCGTTTCCTTTCAGTGGTTTATTCTTAAGACCACCATAATTTCCACTCCAGCATGTTCAAGAAAATCATTGATCTTCTTTTGATTTTTCTTTCTCTACTTTACCTTTTCTCTACATGTCTGCCCACCATTCTAACCCGGTAGCCCAGTCATGTTTTACTCAGTGCTTATAGAAACAGTTGGAGGACAGCCATGAAAGGATTATCCAACCGAAACTCCCCACCCGAAATTGACCTCTCTTTTGGCTACTCTTTACTTTTATCTTTTATGGGAGTAGCAGGCTTTTTTTGTACTTTTTTTTTTTTTTTTTTAGCCGCGTCCTTTGATGTTAAAGTATGAAAATTGACGATTACGAATGATGGTAATGATGATGATGATGATTAATGATGGTAGTGATGATGATGATTAAAGCTCTACTACTTAATTATTCTCTAGTCAAACCCTTCTCCTTCCTTCTATAGCATTCATTCCACGCAAGACAATCCCTTCCTCCCATCCATCCACCTCGCCAGTCCATCTGTATCAACCACTTCCTTCCTAACCTAACCTAACCTAATCTAACCCAACCCACCTCATCCCTATATTAATCATCCCACTCCCGACTATTCCACTCCACCCATTCATCCACCGCTCCAGTCCGTCTATTTCAACCTATCTTCCACTTCCTAACCTAACCTAATCTAACCTAACCCACCTCATCCCAATATTAATCATCCCACTCCCGACTATTCCACTCCACCCATTCATCCACCGCTCCAGTCCATCTATGACAACCTATCTTCCACCTCCTTGAATAGACCAACCTCCTGGACCTACCCATCCCACCCCTCATTACTCTCTGTTTACCCCTTGCATATCTCTCCTTCACCTCCTCCCTCCTCTTCTTGGCCCGCTGTTTGGTAGTCGCGTCGCTTCTGTCTGGTGGGGGAGACTGAGAGGCTGAGAGGGTGAGGGTTTAGTGGGTTTGAGAGGGGGAGGAAAGGGGGGGAAGATGGCTGACTGGTAGGGCGGTCCTGGGCTGTGACAGATGGCGGAGACCGTGACGCTATCATTATCTCAGCTCCGGGAATGAAGTCAAGAGAGAGAATGTCATGTATCAGGGTGACAAGCGATCGTCTGCGTGTGTGTTTGAGCCTGGTGGTAGAGGTGAGGTTGGGGGGTGGTGGAGAGAGGCTTGGGTGGGTGTTGGAGGGTGGACGGCAAGCGAAACGAGGCCAGAGGGAGGTATTAGTCCGTGGAATGAAACGGTGAATTGTGGCGTTGTTGAGGAAATGTTTGGCACTTCGTCTCCCGTGGAAAAATGTGTAGCTTAGGGGGGGAGGGAGGTGTGAGGGGATGGGAGGTGTGTTTTGGGTGGAAGAGGGGGGGTGGAGAATGTGTAAACGTGTGTGTGTCGTGGTGAGTAAAGCATGTAAGTCTATAGGTATTTTTCCACCATTACCGTTGAAAGAAAAATTATCAAAGTTAGTATCAATTATTAGTGGCTGTGTTGAAGGAGTTTTGTATTGTGAAACGTGGGAAGTCTCTCTAACATACACACAACACAACACAACACATTACAATCCCCACCTACACACGCTTAAAGAGAAAACAGAAAGGCTTACAACACCAACACAAACACTCATACACACACACACACACACACACATCACTACACTCCCTCTCCCTCTCTCACCCTCTCTCCAAACACGTATCAATGTTAGCCAGAATAATATCGCGTTCTGGATCCATTGTCTAAGTGATATTGAGGATGCTGGTGACCCCATTTAGCCAAGAGACAGACAGACGCTAGTGGCCCATATCGTGGAGCTTATAGTGTCCAGGGAATGTCCGTAGTGTGTGTCCAGCTCTAATACCTTGTTGCTTAATATCCTCACTCCCTAACAGGCTGACATTACATCCTCTCCTCTCCTCTCCTCTCCTCTCCTCTTCTCTCCTCTCCTCCCTCTCCCTCGACACCCACCTCCCTCTCCTAACATCTGGTGCCTTCATTATGTTGTTGTCTGTACTTAGTGAGGGTGGAAATGTCTGAACTCTCTATCGCTTTAGTCTCCCTCAAGGCATAGTTTTTGGTGTTTGGTTGTGTTTGGTGGTGGTGGTTATGGTGGTGGTTGTTTTTCATGCCTCATCTTTTATGTCGTTATCCTCTTTTCTCATTCTTTATTTTTTCTGTTTTTTGCTGTCATTTTTTTTCTTTCTGTCTTCTTGTTGTTCATGGATGTTATTTCCTGTTCCTGTTGTAATTTTTTCTTGTTATTTTTTGCTGGTTGCTTTATCATTACTGTTATCTTCCTCGGCCATCTATACCCTTACTTATTCATCGTTTTATCCACCTCTCTTTCTTCTTCATCATCATCCTCTTCTGTCTCCTTCTTCATATCTGCCACTACTTCCTCCTTCTCCTTTTATCATCCACTTTGTACTTTTCTTGTCATTTTACGTTAGTTGCTTTATTATTTCTCTTATCATTCTCGCCCATCTATTCCTTATTTATTCATCGTTTTATTCACCTTTCTTTCTTCTTCATCATCATCCTCTTCCTTCTCCTCCTCCAAATCCGCCATTACTTCCTCCTCCTTCTTCTAGTATCATCCACTTTCTGCTTCTCTCCTTCATTCTTCTCCTTTTTCTTCTAGTTCTCTTCGTTGTCATCCTCGTACTCCTCTTTTCCTTCCTCATCTCCTCTTCTTCATTCTCCTCTTCCACCTTAACATCCACCACCATCATTTCCTCGACGTCCACCTTCTCCTCCTCCTTGATATTCAACTTCTCCTCCTCCTCCACTACCACCATCCCATCCCTTACCTCCTCCTTTTCCATTACCACCGCCACTACCGTCCCATTCTCTCCCTCCTCGTCCTGCGCTCCAGCCTCGTCCCCGTAACAAGGTGGCGCCCAGGTGTGTGTCTCGCCAAGCGCCAATATAGCGTCCCCTTCCTCCCTGTCTGATGGCCGCCGCGTACTGTTGTTGGTGTCTATAATGGAGTCTGGCAACGCACATAAACACATACACACACCTACACCTATACACATACATACATACATATATACTCACATACACACCCACAAACATGTATACCTTGGTTACACACATCTATTTACATACACAGATATTCATACATACATCACAGGGTTATACATATTATACATACATTCATATACACGTACACACAAACACACATACACACATACCTCCCTTACCCCTTACCCATTTCCACCATAACCATAACCACCAAACACAACCAAACACCAAAAATAACCCATGCTCATTCCTACACACCATTACCATTGTTCCGTATATTTAACCACGATAGCATCTTAATTTTCCTCCTTTCCTTGTTCTCTCCATACATACATACATACATACATACATACATACATACATACATACACTATTATTACACATACATATACACGTACATAATACACAAGCCTCTTCATTACTTTACCCTACTCTTTTCCTTTATCCTTTTCCTTTCCCTTCATATCCTGCCCTACTTGTTCCCTTTTCACTTCATATTTTCCTCTTTTTCCCTCTTCCTCATCCGCTAGAATATGAAAGATGAAATATAAAGGAAAAAATGTTCTTGTGTATTCCCTTTCTCTGCCACTTTGTTTTCTCTTTTAAATGTCTTAGTATGTTATTTTTTTTTGTGATATCTATTATATCTATTATATCTATTATCAGTTACACGTATTATTTAACCAACCCAAAATCCACCTCTTAGCTTTCACCATCAGCAGAACATCCTCCACCTATGTCTGTGTCTCCTCTCTCTGCTACTCTCTTACTCTGTTTCTGTGTTACTCTTACTCTTTTACTATGACCGTCCATCTATTGTCACATCCACGCCATATGACCCACCCAAAATCCACTTCCAAACTTTCACCCTCCCTTATTCGCTCCTAACTACCACACTCATCTTGGCGTTCATCCCAGCGTAGCATCATCACTCACGGCGTCTCTTGCAGCATCCCTTCCCCAGGCTCTCTGTAGCACTCCGATCGCCCTGGTTAGCCGTCAGGAGGCAGGAATAAGGAGGTAAAGGAAGAAAAAAAAGGAAGTCTCTTGAAACCTGTCCAAGATTCTAGTCGATTAAGGCCTCCTACTGTCTGCCAGGAATGCCGGGGAGGAGAGGAAGGGAGGACGGAGAGAGGGAGGATGGGAGGAGGAGGAGAGAAGATGGGAAGTATCAGGGAGTCATGGAGAGAGAAAGAGAAGGAGAGAGAGGGAGAGTACGATAGGGAGGAGTGGAGGTAGGGAGAGAGGAAGGAAGGGAGGCGAATGAGAGCACGGGAGGGAGGGAGGAAGGAAGGGAGGGAGGGTTCATAGGGTGGAGAGAAAGGAAGAGCTGGAGGAATGGAGTGGGAGAGAAAAGGAGGAATGTTAGAGCTGGAATGAGCCTTTTCCTCTCTCTACCCTTATGTTGCTCCTCCTCCTCCTCCTCCTCCTCCTCCTCCTCCTCTTCCATCGTCTTCTATGTGTGCTTCCCTATGTCTCCCGTCTTCTTTCCCTTTAACATATTTTCTTTTTCATCGTCTTTTTTCTTCTTTTTTTCATGATTGTCACCCTTCTCATTTCATTTCCTATTCTTTTTTTTGCAACTTTTCTTCCTACTTATCCTTATAATTTTCCTCTTTTCATCTTTAAACGTCACTTTTTTCCCCTCTTCTCCTTTCCTCTTTCCTCTTATTTCTTCACTTTCCTCTGTTTCCTTCTTCCCTTTCATCTTTGGTTCTCTTTTTCTCTGCCTGTATAATCGCTTCCCTTCGTTTCTTTCTTTTCTTTCTCTCTCCTTCTTTCCTTGTTTTCCCCACTTTCTTTCTGTCCCTTCTTCCTTTTCCTTCTTCTTCTCTGGTCTTCTCTCTCTCTTACTTCCTTGTCCGTATAATCTCTTCCCTTCGCTTCTCCTTCTTCTTCTCTGGTCTTCTCTCTTTCTCTCTCTCTCTTCCTTGTCTGTATAATCTCTTCCCTTCCTTTTCCTTTTTCTTCTCTGATCTTCTCTCTCTCTCTCTTACTTCCTTGTCCGTATAATCTCTTCCCTTCCTTCTCCTTCTTCTTCTCTGGTCTTCTCTCTCTCTCTCTTACTTCCTTGTCCGTATAATCTCTTCCCTTCCTTCTCCTTCTTCTTCTCTGGTCTTCTCTCTCTCTCTTACTTCCTTGCCTGTATAATCTCTTACCTTCGCTTTTTCTCCTCCTTCCTCCCTTCCTTCTCTTTCATCGTGTGTCGTGTGTCTCCTTTTATGACTTTCTTCCTTTCGCTAATCAAATTTTACTTCTTTCCTTCCTTACCATTTCATTCTCCCATGGCCGGTCCAGATTTGGTCCCGTCCTCTCCCTCACCGATTTCTCCTCTCTCTTTTTCTTTCTTTCTTTCGCCGTTCAGTGACTTTCTTCTTTCCCTTGTTTGTATTACTTTCGTCTGTGTGTGGAGGGAGGAGGTGGGTGGATGTGTGTGTGTGTGTGTGTGTGTGTGTGTGTGTGTGTGTGTGTGTGTGTGTGTGTGTGTGTGTTTGCTGACCTCATTCTGTGTTATTTCTTTGTTGTTTTCTCCTGTATTTCTTTTCTCCTACTTTTCCTTTTCTTTCAATACTTTTTTTCTGTACTTTTGTTCTAATTTTCCTTTTCTTTTGTTACTTTATTTTTTTCTCTTCCCACTTTTCCTCTTCATTCATCACTTTTTTTCTCTAATCTTTTCTTTCTACTTTATTTTACTTCAGTACTTTACCTTACTCTCTCCCTCTTACTTTCCCTTTCCCGTCCAACTCTACCCAACTTCTTTTCCTTTTCCCTTCATCTTTTACACTTTTTTCAAATTTCCTTTTTTTCTTCACCTACTTTATTTTTTTTTCTTTCCATTCATTGCCATACCTACCTTCTCCCCCTTACTTTCTTTTCCCATCATACTTTCCCCTACTTTTTTCCTTTTCCATATATACTTTTCTCTTCTTTCCTTCCCCTTTTCCCTTCATTACTTCTACTTTTTTTCCCATTCCTTCACTTTACCTTACTCTTTCCCTCCTGCTTTGTTTCTCCGTTCATACTTTGCCTAACTTCTTTTCCTTTTCCATTTGTACTTTCCTCCTCTTCCCTTTTTTTATTTTCCCTTCACTTCCCCAAACCCACCAAAATATCAGAAACGGCCACGACCCACTAATAATAAATAAACGATAATAAACACCAAAGCTACGGCCGGTCTTGTCACTAGGAACTGCCGTAGATTTACATAATTCGGTACAAGGGAAGCGAGATAGATATAAAATTCCACTTTTACGCTTCACTGACTGGCTGAATGGCTGGTTGGTCGGTCGAAATACTAATATGGTCGGTGTATGGATGGTCGGTCGGGAGATGAAGTGGTTTGGTTAGTTTGGTGGTTCTGTCTTGTCTTGTTTTCTTACTCTCCTTTTTTTTCTTCTGTATTGGTCTTTAAACTGTAAGAGATGGAGAGAGAGTTAACGAGAGATTGTTCTTCCGTTCCACCGTGTATTCAATCTTTTCCAACTTTTTACTTACCTTTTATCAGTTTTTTGTTGTCTCTCTACTTTCTTATTCTTTTTTTTTCCTGCAGCAACCGTCTACAAGCTGAAAGAAAGAGAAAGGAAGGTTAAGTAAAGCGAGAGAGAATTCGTATGTTTTTCTAGTGTTTCATCTTTCCATCAACTTGTTTCTAGAGTCCTATCAGTTAATGGATCTGTCTATCTTATCATCTTATTGTCCTTTTTTCTTGCAGTCATGGTCTATAAACTAAAAGAGAGAGATAAAGAAAAAGAGAGAGGGAGCTCATATGTTCCTCTAGTGTTGCATCTTTTCATCAACTTGTTCCCAGCATCTTATCAGTTGGTGGATCAGTGTTTTTTCCTTATCATCCTTTTTTTCTGCTGCACTGGTCTATTAACTGCAACAAAGAGAGAGATAGAGATGATAAAGAGACAATTCCTATGTTCCTCAAGTGATCCATCTTTCCACCAACTAGCTAGTACCGTCCTATCAGTCACTCCATCTAATAGTACGCGTTGTAAGTCTCGCCACGCCTACCCTTCTGAGCAACACTCACGCCATCTGCCGTCCACTCCATGAATAACCATCAAGAGGCACACCAGCACGCCCTCGTAAATCACCGCTCCTGGCGCCATATAGTCTGAGGGTGTGCACATGTTATGTCTTACGGGTTACTACGCCTCGCCTTGGTCCGTGTCCTTGTCTGGCGTCGAGGTACTTCCGATATAGTGTCGTGAATCCGTTCAGCCGAAGAATGTGTAGAGGATATGGTTGGTATTCTCAGACGCTCCCGACTCTCACATTGATAATTTCCTGAGCCCGAAAAGCAGATTAAGAGTGTCCTCATGTGTGTTGTTTTCGCTTTCAATGTACAGACGCTTTGTTTTACTACCATCAGGGTCATAAAACTACCCATGGAAATGACCACAACTCCTTATCAAGTGGGTTTTTATTTTTTTACAACTAAGGAGACAGCTCAAGGGCACAAAAAAAAGGAAACAATAATAAAAAAAAGCCCGCTACTCTCTGCTCCTAAAAAAAAAATCAAGAGGTGGCCGAAAGAGAGGTCAATTTCGGGAGGAGAGGTGTCCTGATAAATAATTTCTAAAGGTCAAAATAGATATTAGTCGGGTTCTCATGTGTGTTTTTTCGCTTTCATGGTACAGACGCTTTGTTTTACTACCACCAGGGTCATACAACTACAAATGGAAATGACCACAACACCTATGAAAGCCTTATCAAGTGTTGATGTTTGGTCGCCGAAGAGTTAAGGAAAATGGATGTCTTTTTTTTTTTTTCTACGCCCATGTACTGTCTCCTTTGCTGTAAAAAAAAATGTGTTTATGTTGGTTTTGTTAGTGATATTTTTTGGGGGGGTTGTGTTATTTAAATTGTTTCCAGATATGGCGTTTATCACAGTGAGGAACGTATTGCCATGGTGTGTTTTCATTTATTTTACCGATTGATTGGTATTGATTAGAACCTGTTTTTTTTATAAATGTTAGCGGTTTAATGCCTTTGTTCAAAATAACCAACTTTTGGCGTTTCGATATTTGTTTTGCTTTGTTTCAACGTGATGCAGATTTGATTTTTTTATAGTTTTCATGTGCAGTGGGTGAATGTTTTGCGGGACACACACACACACACACACACACACACACACACACACACACACACACACACACACACACACACCTAAACACACACACACACGCATACATTCTTCACTTCTCCATCTCCTGCCTCCCCCACAGAACACCTCCCCTGAGAGTGCCTGTCCCAAACAACTCTACGGTACTCATCGCCTCGCCTCACCTTCCCTCGCCTCCCCTTGCCTCTCAGGGCTGACGAAGCCGACGACGATGCCTGAGGAGTCTTATCTGTGCTTCATGAGGTTAGTGGATCTGTAGTTTTTTCTTGTATTGGTGTTATTAGTATTCCATCAGTAGTAATCTTTTTTTTTTCTTTCTTTCTTCGGTACAATGTCTACTACTTTGTCCTTTTTGTCTTATATTTCTTAATGTCTTTTTCTTTGTCTTTTTCTTTAGTATTTTTTTTCACTCTTTGCCTTACTTACTTCTTTATCTCTTGCTTTTTTGCTTTCTTTTTATTATTCATTTTTTCATATGTATTGATTGATGAATTACTTGATTGAGTGAATGATGATTTGACTATTTCTACATTGCGCGCGGTACGTTTATATTCATTTTTAGTTATCATTTATAATTCAACGTTAAATCTCTCTCGTTCTCTCAATACCAATGCTGACTCATGAGCTAAATATTTCACAACCTTTAAGTACTTGCATAATTAACAGGACTCAAGTGTGTTTAGCGAAGGGGAGAGAGAGGGGGAGCAGATGGTGGTGGTAGTGCTGATGATGATGGTGATGATTCGTTAGTGGTGGAGGTGATGGAGGGAATTTTCTAAGGAGGAGAAGGAGAAAGTGAAGGAGAACGAAGAAGAGTAAAAAGAGATATAAGAATGCTAATAAAAAGAAGAAAATATAAGAAAAATAAAAAAAATAGGGAAACAACATTATGGAAAAATAGAAAAAAAAGAGAGAAGACGAAACGAAGACGAAGAAGTAAAGTGAAGATGAAGGATAAGCGTCACTGATTGGAGAGAAGGGAATGGGAAGAAGGGAGGAGAGATGGAAAGGGGAAAGGAGAGATGGGGGAGATGCCTCAGGGCGTATTCTGGGGACCTTTCCAATTTCGAGAGACGCAGTAATAACACGGAGAGGTGGGGAGAGGAAATTGTGGTAAGAGAGAGAGAGAGAGAGAGAGAGAGAGAGAGAGAGAGAGAGAGAGAGAGAGAGAGAGAGAAGAGAAGAGAAGAGAAGAGGAGAGGAGAGAGAAGGAAAAAAAGATTAAAAGAGAAGAAAAGAAAAAGAAAGAAAAGCGAGAGGAATGAGAGAGAGAAGAGAAAAGAGAAAAGTAGAGAAGGAAGGAGAAGAGAGGAAAAGAACAGAACAGAAAAAAAGAAAAAACAAAACAGAACAAAACAAAAGAAGCAAAAGAAAGGAGATGAAAATAAAAGAAAAAGAAAAGAAAGGAAAATACGAATGAGAAAGAGAAAGAGAAAGAGAGAGAAGGGAGGGAGAGGTTCAAAACATAAGAAGAAATTACTGAATCATGAATGAGGTGATTAAGAACTGGTTGGGGCAGAGGAAAGAGAACGATGATGAGAAAGAAAATACGAACCAAAATAAAATGAGAAAGAAAAAAGGCAAATAGAGGGGAGAGCCTGGAAGGGGAAGAGGGAAAGAAGGGTAGACGGAAAGAAGAAGGAGGGGAGAGAAATTAAGAAGGAGGGAGGGAGAGAAGGAGGAAGGGAAGGAGAGAGGGATAATAAAGCAGAGATGAATGAAAAGACTCCATCGTGATTTATGCAAAAAGTTAACATTATTAGGAGAAGGGAACACAAGCAGGCAAAACAAAAACAAAAAGGAGAAAAGAAGCATATAGAAAGAGAGGGAAAGAGGAGGAAGAGGAGGAGGAGGAGGAAGGGAGGAGACAAAACAGAATAAGGGTGAAAGAGTGAAAGAGGAGGAGAGAGGAGAGAAAACAGGATGAGGATGAGAGTACAAGAGGAGGAGAGAGGAAGAAAACAAAATAGGTGATGAGTGGAAGAGAGTGGAAGAGGAGGAGGAGGAGGAAGGGAGGAGACAAAACAGAATAAGGGTGAAAGAGTGAAAGAGGGGAGAGAGGAGAGAAAACAGGATGAGGATGAGAGTACAAGAGGAGGGAGGGAGGAGGCAAAACAGGAGATGAGTGGAAGCAAGCGGAAGAGGAGGAGGAGGGGGAAGGAGACAAAACAGGAGATGGATGAAAGAGGGAGGTGGAAGCGGAGAAGGGAAAAGGAGAGAAAACAAGAGGTGGATGGAAGAGAAAGAATGATATAGAAATTAACTGAAAGAGAAGGAGAAAGACAGATGGGGAAGGAAAGGAGTGAAGGGAGGCAGAAGAAGAGAATAGGGAGAACGGGAGAGAAAAGGGGAATTAGAGGAATAAGAGGAGAAAAGATAGTGAGAGAGGAGTAGAGGGAGACAAGAGAAAAGGAGAAGAGGAAGAACGGAAGAGAAAAACGGTAATTAGGTGGATGGGAAGAGAAAACACAGAGGGAGAAGAGGAGATTAAAACATGCCTGGGGGGGGAACGAAAGAGGTGAGGGGAGGTAAGCTGATATGGAATGAAGAGAGAGAGAAAGCGAATAGGAGAAGAGAAGAGAGACAGACAAGTATCCAGAGAGAGAGACTAAAAGGGGTGAGGGGAGGAAGGTATGAGGTAGGTGGTGGAGGGGGAGGAAATGAATAGAGATGAGATTACCGGCAGAGGAGAAAAGTGAGGAAGGGAGAGGGGAGAGAAGAATGGAATGGCTGAGTAAATGACATAATGCAATTGAACAAGGGACACTAGTACTTGGACAGACAGACACACAGACAGACAGAGAGGATGGAACAGGAGGAGGAGGAAGAGGAGGGTTGGAGGGAGAGGGAGTAGGGGGCTAAAGAGGATGGAGAGAGAGAGAGAGAGGAGAGCATTGAGTCGTCTCCTACATATATCATTTCCATTATAGACTCCCTCAAGACTGTCTGATGGTATCTTTTTTTATGTCAAGACTCAGGACTGTGTGAGGGTAACTTTTTTTTGTCAAGACTCAAGACTGTGTAAGGTTAACTTTTTTTTGTCAAGACTCAAGACTGTGTAAGGTTAACTTTTTTTTGTCAAGACTCAGGACTGTGTGAGGGTAACTTTTTTTGTCAAGACTTAGGACTGTATGAGGGTAACTTTTTTTTGTCAAGACTCAGGACTGTCTGGTGGTAACTTTTTTTTTATGGCAAGACTCAAGCCTGTGTGAGGGTAACTTTTTTTTTTTGTCAAGACTCAAGACTGTGTGAGGGTAACTTTTTTTTGTCGAGTTCATTTTTTCGTTAGAGAATTGGCATCTTTTTAATTCATTCCGGGAGATCTTGCTAAACGTCTTCAAAGTGTCTATTCTGTATCTAGTTTAACCTCTTTACGGAACTACATCAACGACACGCCTAGTTTCTTACCTGTGTTAATGCCAGGTTACCTCATTACCAAGAATCACCAAGAAAAAAATATATGTTCACAAGCACTTAAATAACTAACAACTGCTTTTCACACGTTAGAGGGCCCATTTAACCACCTCGTTACGTCGTCCATGAACTCCTAAACCCCTGATCGTATACGTTTAATAATCACCAAGAAAAAAATGTTCACAAGCACTTAAATAACTAACAACTGCTTTTTACACGTTAGAGGGCCCATTTAACCATCTCGTTACGTCGCCTATGGACTCTTAACCCCCTGATCGTATACGTTATGATCAAGTGTAACAACAATCGGTGCTGGTCGATGGGGTAACGTTAGCCGGGAAGAGTTTATATATAGCTGGTATTATAACTTTGGATTCTCACATCAGCTATTGCTAAAGGTCAAAGAAAGGGTCAGTCGTGTTCTAATGAGTGTTTCTTCAGGTTCAAGGCACAGAAGAAGACTCACACTACCAGCAGGGTCATAAAACTACCCCTGGAAATGCCCACAACTCCTATGAAAGCCTTGTCAAATATGTGTTCTTGGGCGGCGATATGTTTTGTAATACGACCCACTAGCATCACAGTAGACACAAACAGGTTGTCGCACGTACTGTAGGGTCTTCATCGCGCCTTAAGGTCGGTGCATTAGCGGCCTGACCACGTATACACGACTCTTGATGCAGGGAAAGATGTATGTAGGGGAGGGATGACAGAGAGAGAGAGAGAGAGAGAGAGAGAGAGAGAGAGAGAGAGAGAGAGAGAGAGAGAGAACAACACACACACACACACACACACACACACACACACACACACACACACACACACACACACACACACACACACACACACACACACACACACACACACACACACACACACGAAGGATCACTTGAAAATTCACCCTCTTTTGTCCCCTCTCTCCTCCCCTCTTACTCCTACCCTCTCCCTCCCTCTCCTCAGCCTCTTCTCCCCCTCCCACTTCTCACTTTCCCTCTCTCCTTCTCTCCCTTTCCCTATCCTTCTCAATCCCTCTTCCTCTCCCTACCCTTCCTCACCCCTACCATCCCCACTCATCCCACTCTTCCTTCCCCTCCTCTCCTTACTCTTCCTACCATCTCCCTCTACCTTATACGACGTCCAAGAGAGACCACCACCACCACCACCTCCACCAGCCTCCGCCTCCACCACCGCCGCCGCGTCAGGTACTGCTCCTCCGCCCGGCCCGTGAAGTTAATTAGAAAGTTAATATTCGTCAGCTTTAATAAGGACGTCGCGAAAATTAACCCATAATTTACTCCGCATCCAGCCGAAAATTGATGACTTAATTAGCTCATGTCTGATGGTGGACGAGGCGGGTGTCGGCGCTGCGGTGGTGGTGGTGGTGGTGATAATTGTGGTGGTGATGAGTGGTTGTGATTTATGGTGTGGTGATGGCTGTGTTGTATAGGTGACGATGATAGTGGTGGTGATGATGGTGATTGTAGTTGTAGTAAAAATAGTAGTAGTAGTAGTAGTAGTAGTAGTAGTAGTAGTGGTGGTATTGGTTGTGGTGGTATAATATGGTAATAGTTATTGTTGTTGTTATTGTTTTCCCTATAGGACTCACTATTTGGCTAAGAAAATGTCTGGCTGTGTATCTGTCCGTCTGTCTGTCTGTACCTTAATGAACTAGCTAATTATTCTTCTTTCTCTTCTCTTGCCACGTGTTAATCGCAAGAGGAGGAGGAGGAGGAAGGGAGGGGATCATTATACGTAATAACCTGTATCATCTATCATTACCCCTTCCTACCCCTCACTTTCCCTTTCCTCAACCATCATACACATACCTGTCAGCTCGCTACCCTCCCACACCTGTCATCCTTTCCCTTTCACACACCTTCGTCAGACTCCACCCCATACCTGCTAAATCATTTCCCTGTTACCTGTTCAACCCTCCCTCTTATTTCTACCTCCCTCCTCACCTGTCTCCACCTTGCTACGTTAATATACACATCGTGATATTAATTTCCTCTCATACCTGGTCTTTATGCATTTTTACACCTGCCCGGAACACGCTCATATTTTTCCTTCTCCTCCCTCTTCACAGGTTTCCCCCTTCTCTCACTAGTCTCCCCTCCTCTCCCTCATATGAACCTTTCCCTTTCCGCTTCCTATCTCCCCTGTCTCTCACATACAGACCTATCCCTTCCCGCCCTCCTCCCCACAAGTTTCTCCCCTCTCACCTGTCTCCCCTTTTTCCCCTCACATAAATCTCTCCCTCCTCCTTCCTATCTCTCCTTCCTTTCCTTTCCCACACATACAGACCTCTCCCTCTTTTCCTCCTCATTTTCCCCCTTTCCCTTACATTCCTCTCCTCCACATTTCAACTTCCTTCCCCTCACACACACAGACCCCTGCCCAGCTTCCTCCTTACCTCCCCTTCCTTCTCTTCACATAATTTTCCTCTCCTTTCCCTCTCCCCCTCACACCCGTTTCCTCTCCTTCCTTCCACCTCCTCCTCCTCCTCCTCCTCCCTTCCTTCCACTCATACTACCCTCCTCTTCTCTCTCTCTCTCCCTCTCACACATCTGTTCCCTCCCCTTCCTTTCTCCTTCCTCCCTCCCACCACCACGCCTAGTCTCAACACCTGTCAGGCTCTTCCTACACCTGCCTGCCTCACATACCTGGCAGCCAGCAGTCTTAGGTTCTCAGCAAATTTCCATTTATATGAACAGGGAAGCTTAGGCCGCGGCGTCCCTCACAGACTAGCATTATTATGGGTGCTTCTGGTAGCTGCTTCCCGCCTCTCCTCTTCTTCTCCCCCTCCTCTCCCTCTCTCCTCCTCCCTTCTCCCCCCTCCCTGAATGACCAGCCTGCAACATATGTCCGAGAGGTCTAAAATGCTTCCCTAATGCATTATGTATTGGTAGGTCTGTATTGGGGGTTTGGTCTGCTAAATGAATGGTCTAGTGAGGAAGCTAGCAGTCTGGAAAAGGGGGTGTTTTGTAGAGTGCACTGTTTGGTAAATGTGATGTCTATTTAGTGATTTTTTTTTCTTTTTCTTTTTGTCAATTTTCTGATTTTTTTTATTTTATTTATTTATTTATTTATTTATTTATTTATTTTTTTTTTTTTTTTTTTTAGGCTTGACGTTCAATGGCATTCCTCCTGCTGTCTTTATCCTTCTTTTAATTGATGGAGAGAAAGGTTTGGTAGGTCCTCTTTCACACATTTTCTAAAGGGCTGCGAAAGAAATAGATCAATTAACTATTTCGTCACTGCGCAAACTAACTCTCTACTATAAATAAACGGATTCTAGTTTGCTTCGTCATCTCCTAAGCAATCCGTAAACTTGGCTGTTAACTTCGTCTCTTGACTGATCCGTCTGCCTGAAGTGAAGGGTTTGTGGTAAATGAATGCCGTTTACTCTCGAACAATCGAACTACAGAAGCAAAGCAGACTGCCTGTTTACTACTGATGGTATAATTTACTAAACACATTGCCCGCTTAGGAGTGATTCAGTGATCCGGCAATGTATCAAGAGCCGGCATTTACAGCTGGTTATAACGTCACCCCGCGGAGATGTTGATGTATTGGTGTGTGTGTGATTTATAGGCTCATTTTTCACCGTCACGAGAGAGAGAGAGAGAGAGAGAGAGAGAGAGAGAGAGAGAGAGAGAGACAGACAGATTTAGAGACAGACAGACAGACAGATTTAGAGACAGACAGAGAGGGAGAGAGTTTGAGAGATTTAGAGACAGCGAGAGACAGGGAGAGAGACAGAGGGAGAGAGTTAGAGAGTTAGAGGGGAGAGAGACAGCGAGGCAGAGAAATCCTCCGCCCCCCCCCCCACCCACACACACACACACACACACACACACACACACACACACACACACACACACACACACACAAACTCGCTCACTAACTTCTGTAGTGCCGCCGCTCCAGTCAACTCGCACGCACTCAATTCCGACGCAGGTAACGCACGTCAGGGCCGGCGAGGTGGCCAGACAGGTGCAGTGAGGCGGGGCTAACCCAGGTGAGAGAAGACGCAATAGAAAGTGGGTTGTGTTTAGACTTTAGATTGAGAGTGTGCATTAGGAAAGGTGTCTATAGTGTTCATCTTCTTTCACCTTTTTTGTATTACAGGAGAGGAAGCAGTTCAAGGGCAGAATAATTAACCTGGTACCTGCGACGGGTTAAATTTGTGGCTCTACCGTGTACCAGCGATAGGCCAAATTTTTGCCATGGTATAAAGCCCCCAAAAATAGATGATGCATAAACTGATCACAAATGCGTTGATATATATTATGAAACGGTTTGCGCGAGTGATGATTTTTTTCTCATTTTTCTCGCCTAGAGGGAGGAGCCTTTAAGAAACATGATCCCCGCAGTTACCGGATTAATGAAGACAAAAAAAGCTCGCTAATCACTGCTCCTATAAAAAGATGTAAAGAGTGGTTGCCGAAGGAGAGGTAAGAGGAAAGTTGTTAGGAGGAGGTATGGATGGGGAAGGTATGTGTGGGGTGTCACGGGTGGGGTGTTTAAAGATTATGGGGTGTGTGATGTGGGTGTTGGATAAGGGGGAGGGGGATGAGACGGGAAATGCAATAAAATATGATAAAAACAAAAAGAAAGAAAGAAAGAAAACAGGAAGAAACAGACGTATTAAAGCGTGAAATTAGGCCGCAAACACACACACACACACACACACACACACACACACACACACACACACACACACACACACACACACAGCGAACGGTCAGGAAAATCTATGAATATATGCAATCATGACACCCTTTCCTCCCTCTCCTCTCCCCCTTTTCTTTCCCAATAATCTCCCCTTTTTCACCTTCCCCTCCCCTTTTTTCGCAATATTTTCCTCCCTTATCTTCTTATCTCCCTTCTCTTAGCTCCCTCTCCCATTCTGTTTCCTTTATTCCTTGATTTCTTAGTGTATTTTCCTCTTCTCTCTTCTTATTTCATTTCATCTTTTTATCATTTTATTTCTTCCTTGCTTTCTTTGTTTTTCTTTTCTTCTTTCTTTCATCCTGCCTTTCATTCATCTTTTTTTTTTTGGTATTCAGTGAGGAGGAGGAGGAGGACGAGCAGGAGGAGGAGGAGGAGGAGGAAGACTCTCACAAGATCTTCCCTTTCACCCCTATCTTCCTCACCACACTAATCTTTCCCCTCCCTCCCCGCATAATCCCTCCCCCTCTCCCCTCCCCAACTAATCTCTCCCCCTCCTGCTCCTCCTCCTCCTCCCCCCCCCTTGATGCACCACTCCAACAAACATGCCCTACATAATCCACCCGGTCTCTCTCTCTCTCTCTCTCTCTCTCTCTCTCTCTCTCTCTCTCTCTCTCTCTCTCTCTCTCTCTCTCTCTCTCTCTCTCTCTCTCTCTCTCTCTCTCTCTCTCTCTCTCTCTCACACAAAAAAATCATCATCCTCTCTCCCCTCCTCTTCCTTCTCTTCCTCTTCCTCCTCTTTCTCTTCCTCTTCCCCCTTCTATGTTTACACTGCATGACCTCACCCTTCCTCCCTCTCCTCTTCCTCCTCCTCCTCCCCCTCCCCCTCCTCCTCCTCCTCCTGTCGCTGGCACACTGTTGTAGAGAAAAATTATAAGTGAAAACATTTCTAACTAAATTTGTGAAACTTGAAACACGTGGAGACAAACGGAGAAAGTTTCACATTTGTAGCAACGATGTGTCTGGCGTACAGGGGATTGTGGAGGAGGAGGATTAGGAGGAGGAGAAGAAAGGGAAGGAAAGGAGGGGAGAATCAGGAGACAAAAGATGAAAGATGAAGCTGAAAAAGGAGGATGAGAAGGAGCAGAAGGAAAAAGAAGTAACTGAAGGTAAAAAAGAAAGAAGGAAAGTGAGTGAGAAGAAGAGAAAGAAGAGGAGGAGGGAAAGTTGAGGGAGAGGAGGGGAGAATCAGGAGACAAAAGATGAAAGATGAAGCTGAAAAAGGAGGATGAGAAGGAGCAGAAGGAAAAAGAAGTAGCTGAAGATAGAAAAGAAAGAGGAAAAAAAGAAAGTGAGTAAGAAGAAGAGTAAGAAGAGGAGGAAAAGTTGAGGAAGATGAGAGGGAGAGAATTAGGAGAAAAAAGAGCAAATACGAAGCTGATAAAAGGGGATGAGAAGGAGCAGAAGGAAAAAAGAGGTATAGCAGAAAAAAAGAGAAGGACGAAAAAGATAAGAAAACGAGTAAAAAGTAAAAGGAAAGTGAAAGGGAAGACAATAGAAAAGTGAAAAAAGCTTATAAGAAAACACTAACTCTAATTCTGCTGTAGGAGTTCCAGATTTTTGTTTGTTTCTTATTTTCTTTATTTATCTACGAGGAGAAATTTAGGTTTGCATCAGTATCCCCTTTTTACTTTATTTCTCTTTGGTTCGTCTTTCCTTTAATATTGTGTGTTCAAGCTATAGTCCTCTCCCTGATATTCCTCCTCCTCCTCTTCCTCGTCCTCTTCCTACCCGCTACTGTGTCCTCTTCCGACTGTTCCTCTTCCTCCTCCTCCTCCACCAGGCTGCTCTTCCATGCTTCTTTACGCGTTGGCAAATCTATTCTCCCCTCAATTTCAAGTGGGAAGTTCAGGCCGGAAAAACGTGGGATCGGCTTGAAGCAGTTACCCTCGCGGCCTGATTGTTCTGTGTTGGGGTATCAGATTCATTTATATTCGAAGCCGCCCTTCTGAAACTCGGGTCCGGGAGGAGAGTCGAATATTGTCCACGGGGAAACGGATGAGAATATAACGGAAGAGGAGGAAGAAATAGCACATGGAGAGTCGAATGTAGGAAGAACTGATATCGAGAGGCTTGTTGTTATTGGTGGTGGTGGTGTGAAGTGAGGGTATGGAAAGGGAAGGAAGGAAAAGGAAAGGAAAAGATAATAAAGAAAATAGTAAAAGGGAATGGAAGGGAAAGGAAAGAAAGGGAAGGGATGGGAATGAAAGAGAATGGGATGGAATGGAGGGAAAGGAAAGAAAGGGAAGGGATGAGAATGGAAGAGATTGGGATGGAATGGAGGGAAAGGGAAGGGAAGGGAAGGGAAGGGAAGGGAAGGGAAGGGATGGGAATGGAAGAGAATGGGATGGAATGGAGGGAAAGGAAAGAAAGGGAAGGGAAAGAAAGGGAAGGGAAGGGAAGGGAAAGGAAGGGAAGGAAAGAGAAGAGAATTAAAATCAAAAGCAGAGAAGTGAAGGGAAAACAAGGAAAAGGAAACAATGATAAGGAAAAGAAGAAGGTTGAAAACGATTAGAGAGGGTCAATCAGATAAGATAGCATACAGCATAGTGGAAAGGGAGATAGGGGAAGGGAGGCAAGGGAAAGGGGGAGAAGGAAACACAGCAGGGAAAAATTATTATGACAGGGTAGCATATGAGAGAACAGGGAAAGGGTAGGAAAGAAGGGCAGATTAAGGAGAGGCAGAGAGTGAGAAGATAGTATACGGCATAGTGGAAAGGGAGACAGGGGAAGGGAGACGAGGAAAAGGGGGAGAAGGGAACACAGAGCAGAGAAAGAAGATTATTATGAGAGGGTAGCATATGAGAGAACAGGGAAAGGGGAGGAAAGAAGAGCAGATTAAGGAGAGGCAGAGAGTGGAACAATTAAACGAAGAGGAAATCACAACAAAATGAACGGTGACCAACAGAAACACCAGAAATATGAAAGAAAACGGAGCAACACAAAACTAAATACCCAAAAACAAAAGCAGATCAAAGCAAAACAAAAGACGAAACGAAACTATAGACGACACAAGTTAAGGAGACCGCGTGAAAGAAGAACTTACATACGTATTTATAATCTGTCCCGTTTCCAAGAAGCCCTCATTAAAACGGATCAGAGGAGGGAGAACTGATTTTTTTAGTGGGGGAAGGAGAGAGAGAGAGATTTACATAGATTTACATAGAAAATCAGACCACACAGACCCCATGGTCCAGACTTGGTGGTCTGTCCTTAAACCTAAGTGATTTTACATTAATCAGAAGACTCCAAAACGTTGCATTTCTACTTTAGTTGATATTAAGTTGAAGGAAGTGACGGTCGAGCTTATTTTTGAAGGAGTCAATCGTGTTACACTGGACCACTGATGGTGGAAGCATATTCCATTATCGCACTACAACGTTGGTGAAGAAAAATTTGGTGCAGTCTGAATTTACTTGTCTACATCTGAGTTTTACGCCATTGTTCCTCGTGCGCAAAGTGTCATCGATCATAAACAATGTTGATCTGTCTACATTCGTGAAACCATTAAGTATTTTAAAACATTCGATCAGTTTTCCTCGGAGGCGACGTTTCTCAAGAGAGAACATGTTAAGGGTAGAAAGCCTTTCTTCGTAGGATTTGTTGCGCAAGGAAGGGATCATTTTCGTTGCCCGACGCTGAACACCTTCTAATTTAGCAATATCCTTTGCATGGTGGGGAGACCAAAACTGTACCGCATATTCCAAGTGGGGTCTGACTAAACTGTTGTAGAGCGGGAGTATTACATCTTTATTCTTGAATACAAAGTTTCTTTTAATGAAGCCCAACATTCTGTTCGCTTTATTTGCTGCATCGATGCATTGCTGTGAGAATTTGAGGTTTGACGCGATTTTGACCCCCAAGTCCTTGACGCATTGAACGCTTTTGAGTTTAACGCCGAGAGAGAGAGAGAGAGAGAGGCGACCAACCATCCAAGATATGCAACGAGGAGAGAGAAAACGATGACGAGGACGAAACGATGGAGGGAAAAATAACACACTAGGAGGAGGAGGAGGAGGAGGAGGAGGAAGATAATGAAAAGGAAACTCGGAGGGCAATAAAAGTGAAGAAGAAGAATTTTTGAATGCAGGAGAGAGAGAGAGAGAGAGAGAATCTTTAGTGACCTCTTTTCTTAGCTTATCCAATAGAAAGCTCTTCAAAACCTTAACTCAGCCATTCTCTCTCTCTCTCTCTCTCTCTCTCTCTCTCTCTCTCTCTCTCTCTCTCTCTCTCGCTCTCGCTCTCGCTCTCTCGCTCTTGCTCTCTCTCAGACAACTCAGGTCTTACCATTAAATCTCTCTCTTACAGTACAGGACCCAATAACAATTTTCTCCACTAGTAATAACAATAACAATAACTATAAACTATAAACAAAATACAAAACTATGAACAATAAGCAAGAAGTATTAACCACTCCTACTAATTTCTAGGGGCAGTTTCATGACCCTTCCGGTAGTGTAACAATTCTCAAATACCTTGAACCTAAAACAACACTCATTACAAGCTGACTGATCTCCTTTTTGGGTCTTTGGTAGTAGTTGATGTGAGGGCGGAATCGTCTCAGAATACCAACCCAGCTACCATTCACCTCTATACACACGTCTCCTATCACCCATTATAAGGTCCATTAGGCTGTTCCCCTTCCCTGCTATTCCTTATTGATTCAGCATTGGCTCACTCCTATTGTTTCCATGTTATAACTGGGTCTGTCCGCCCTGCCACAAGCTTGTCACGCCTGTTTATCCCTCTTCATCCCTCATCTCCTGCCTCAATCTCCATCCCTCCCTCCGTCGGTTCCATCTTCACTCTATCACATTCATCCTTCTCTCTATCACTGCTTCCTTTCATTCGTTCCTTCCTCCCTCTCTTCTTATATCCTTCCTTTTTTTTCAGTTCTTTTACCCTTTCCTTTTCTGTTCTGTCTATTTGTATATCTTGTCCGCTCTTGCTACTTTCATTCCTCCGTCCCTCTCTACTTTTCTTCCTTTCCTTTCATCCTTGTTTTCATCACCCTTCCCTTCTTTTTCGCCTTCTTCCATCCTTCCCTTCCTCCCTGTCCCATCTCCCTCTATCCCATCCGTTTCGCTATATTCCTTCTTTCTTTATATTCTATCTCTGTGTTCCTTCTTTCTTTTGCTCCTCTCTTTTCGTCCATCTCTTTTTTATTATTTTATTCCTTCACTCCTTTCCTTCCTCCATCCCTTTCTCCCTCGTTCTGCATCTCTCCTTCCTTCCTTCCTTCCTTCCTTCCTCCAGACATTCCTTCTCTTTCCTCCCTCTCTCCGCAGCGTGTCAGACGGAACATAACCAACGAGTATGAACATTACAGACAGACACTCACGCCTCCGCTGCTCTCCCTCCCCCCTTCCCCCTCGCTCCCCCTCCTCTCCCCGCCCCCCCTTCCTTCGTCTGTCTGAGCCCTTGAGATAACACTGCTTTACTGGTTCACCTCACTCCACTCTCTCTCTCTCTCTCTCTCTCTCTCTCTCTCTCTCTCTCTCTCTCTCTCTCTCTCTCTCTCTCTCTCTCTCTCTCTCTCTCTCTCTCTCTCTCTCTCTCTCTCTCTCTCTCTCTCTCTCTCTCTCTCTCTCTCTCTCTCTCTCTCTCTCTCTCTCTCTCTCTCTCTCTCTCTCTCTCTCTCTCTCTCTCTCTCTCTCTCTCTCTCTCTCTCTCTCTCTCTCTCAGCCATTTTTTCCCTCTCCTTATCTTTAGTGTTATTTTTATCTCGCTTTCTTTTTCTTTTTTTATTCCTATTTTTCATCTTTTTCTTCATCTTTTTCTTTGTTGTTTTTATACTTGATCTTATCTCCTCCTCCTTCTCTTCCTCTCCTTCCTCTTCTTCTTCCTCTTCCCTTGACCCCTTTTTCCCCCATTTACACAAGTCATTTCTTCCACGGCCATCTTCTTTTTCTCACTTCATTTTTATTCTTCCTCTTTCCATTTCCTCTTCCTCTTCCTCTCGCACCTTTCTTCCGCACCTTCCTCCATCTCTCTCCTCCGCCGCGGCCGCCCTCAAATTCTCTCTCCTCTTCTTCATCCTTCGCCTTTATTTTCCTTCCGTTCCTTTCACGTTCCTTTTTCGCCTCTCCTCCCCACACTCTTGCCTCTTCCTTCCTCCCTCCCACTCCTCTTCCTTCCTTCTTAACCTTCCTCCCTTCGCCTTACTTCGCCTCCCCTCAGTTGCAGTCTTTCTTGTCCATCCCTTCCATCTTTATTTTGCTTTCTTCTTCAACTTCTCATTTTTCTTATTGTTATGGATGTTTGGTTCGGTGTTGTTATCGTTGTTTCTTGTGTTCTAGTTGTTTTTTTCTCATATCTGATTTATTTTTCTTCTTTCCCTTTTTCCTTTTACTCCAATGTCATCTCTTCCACCTGCTCCTCCTCCATCTTAACCTCTCCTCTGGGTCTGTCCACTTTGTCCTATTGCCTCCATTTCGCTATTTTCTCTCACATTGTCTCCCTGATTCTCCCTTTCTCTGCTTCCACCCATTCTCCCTCCCTTCCCATTTCTCCCCGTCTCTCCCTCCTTTGTCTCTTTCCTCTGTTTTTTCTTTATTTCCGCCATCATGTTTTTCTCTTGTTTTCCTCGTAACATACTTGCTTATCTCCCTTTCCACTCTCCCTATCTACCAATTCCACTGTCCTGCTATTCCTGCTTGCTCTTTTTCTAACCCTCCTTCTCTTTCCTCTTGTTCCTAAAAAAAAAAATCCCCTCAGTGTTTCCTCATCATCATTTTCCTCCATCATTCCTTTTAGTATCCTCTTTCCCTCTTATTCCTTTTAACTTGTTTCTTCTTTTAACCGGTTCTTCGTCATTCCCTCTTCTCACCATTCCCAGGCACTATCTTTATCCTTTCTTCCTTTTTCACCCTTCATCGCTTTCTTTAACATCACTTTTCCATCTCTCTTCTTCTCAGTCCCATACATTTCTACCCCTCTCTCCATCCCATTTCCTTTTATTCCCTTCCCTTCTTCCTCTCCCTTCTCGTCGCCCTCATGCATCCCTGCTCCCCTCTCCCTCCCTTCCTCCCCATCGCCTATTGGTTCCTGCTGGATTAGCGCCTGAACGTAGTCTGGCTCCATTTCTGGCCGTGACAACTCAATCCACGTCTAAAATGAAACACAAATAACACCGGCTTTGCGTACATACACCATGAGACTGACTGAGTGGGCTGGCGGGATGCTGCTGACGGGTTGATGTGGGATGGAGCTGTAGGCTGGGTAGGATGCTGGGGATGGGAGAGGATGGGGTGGGATGAGAGAGGATGCTGGGGAAAGGGAGGGATGGGTTGGGATTAGAGGGGATGGTGGGGAGGGTCGAAGTGGCGTGGGGTGAAAGAGGCTGCTGAATGAAGTGGGATGGAGTGGAATGAGAGAGAATGCTGGGGAAGAGTGACGTGGGATGGGAGAGGATGCTGGGGGTAGGAAGGAATGCTTGGGATGGGAGAGGATGCTTGGAGGAGGATCAAGGTTACGTGGAATGAATGGGGATGCTGGGAAAGGGATGGGTAGTCGGATGGGTTTAAGTGAGATAAGATTTTAGGGCTTTTTAGGAGCTTGTGAAGGTTTTGAAGAGGTTTAGGTTTAATGGAGTTTGGTGTGGCTTTGCTGTGTTAGGTTAGGTTAGGTTAGGTTAAGTCAGGTCAGGTCAGGTTAGGTTAAGTTATATTAGGTTAGGTTAGGTTAGGTTAGGTTAGGTTTGGTTAGGTAAAGTCAGGTCAGGTCAGGTCAGGTTACGTTAAGTTGGGTTTTCTGTGTGGTGGGGGGAGAGTGTGTGTGTGTGTGTGTGTGTGTGTGTGTGTGTGTTCCGAGAAAGGAGTGTAGCTAAAGTGACTGCTCCTAAAATTACGTGTAGTATATTCGAGAGGTGAAAGTGGGAAAAAATTGAGCTCTCTTTTGTAGCTGGTCTCATTTTTCCTTCATAAGCCACTTTTTTCGCGCACTACCAGGAAAGATAATATTTTAATGGGTGAAGCGGGAAGGTATTTTTCTCCCGCCTCTCTCTCTCTCTCTCTCTCTCTCTCTCTCTCTCTCTCTCTCTCTCTCTCTCTCTCTCTCTCTCTCTCTCTCTCTCTCTCTCTCTCTCTCTCTCTCTCCTCTCTCTCCTCTCTCTCTCTCTCTCTCTCTCTCTCTCTCTCTCTCTCTCTCTCTCTCTCTCTCTCTCTCTCTCTCTCTCTCTCTCTCTCCTTCTCCTCTCTGTCTCTTCCTCTTGTAATCTCTTTTTCAGTTCTTTCCTCCTTCCTCTCTTTTCCCCATCCTTTCCTCACTCCCTTCTCTCTCTTCCTTTTCCCCTCCTTTATCTTCTCTCCCTTCGTCTCTCTCCTCTGTAAATCTCTTCTTCCCTTCCTCCCTCCCTCCTCTCTCTCCCTTTCCGTTTTCTTCTCTTTCTTTTCTCTCCTCTTCCCTCATTTCTCCCTCCATTAAATCCTCTCTTCCTTTCTTCTCTCCCTTCTCTTTCCCCTTCTCCATTTCCTCCCTCCTTCCTTTCTTTCATCTCTTCTCATTTCCCCCTTCGTAATTTCTATTAGCCTCTTCCTCCTTTTCCTCTTTCTCTCCCTCAATTCCTCCATTCCTCCCTCCTTCCTTCCCTCATCTCTCCCAAATATGTCTTTACCTCCGTCATGTCATTTATTAGTGCCCCTCCCTTCCTTGCTCTCCCTTCCTCTCCCCCCCTCTCCCCCTCCCATCCCTCTACCCAGTCTCCCTGCCTTCCAAAGTCACCCCATATATTTTCCTTTTTTTGTCCTCCTCTCCCTCTCCCTCCTACCTCTCCTCTCTCTCTCTCCCTTCTCTCTCTCTCCTCCTTCCTTCTCCCTCGCTCCTTCATCTCTTCCTTCCCCCTTCTTCCTTCCCCCTTCTTCCATTCGTCCCTTTTCCTTATCTTTAACTTCCCTCTCCCATTAATCCATTCATTCCCTTCCCTTCCCTTCCCTTCCCTTCCGCTTCTTCACGTCGTAACTCTCGTCCTACCTCCCCTCCCCTCCCTTCCCTTCACCCTACCTCCCCTCCCTTCCTTTCCCGTCCCTCACATCTCCCTCCCCTCCTCTCCTCCCCCACTCCTCCCATCCCTCGCCTTCCCGCCAGACATCATTAAACAGATCAGAGACGTCGTGATCTCCGGACCATTTTTCCTCGACACGCCATCTGTCGTGTCCCCGCACCCTGCATACCGATCACCAAGTCACCAGTAACCTCCCGCTGGATGAAACACTCCCCGTCCATCTCCCTTCCTCCTCCTTCCCCTCCCCTCCTCCTCCTTTTCCACTTCCTACCCGCCCCTCCCCATTCTCCTCCCCCTCCTTGGCCTGCTCTAGAAATGATATCTAGCACTGGTTAGGCCCCACTTTGAATGTAATGCCGTTATTAAAGAAATCGAGTCTGAGCTAAAACTGACCAAAACGAGCCATAGACGATGAAATGCACTGTACAGAAAAAGACTTAAACACTTGATTGGTACGGTATTCATTTTTGATGTCCATTATTTATTACTTTGGATGTCTATTATCTATTGAATCGAATTAGTACAAAGCATTACCAAAACGAGCCAAGGACATAAAAAATCACCGTACAGAGAAAGATTTGAGAAACTTAAAATTTTGTTGTAGGAAAAACCGTAGACTGTGGGATGATCTAATTAACGACTTTGAATGCGTGAAGGGAATGACTAATGGGGACTTAAATAATGTTCTTGTGCCGAGATAAGATATTAAGACAGGTGGCAATGGGTATATACTTGTTAAAAATTCAGGTTCCGGAGCAAACAGGAAGGAGAAACGTAAAATTTGGGTCAGGAATCGGGTTGTGCATGAGAGGAATAAATTAAGCCGATATGTAGTTGATGCAATTACGATTAAAACTTTGAAATGGACGTTAGATAGATTTATGGACGGGGAGGAAAGTTGGCGAGTAACTCATTCCCTTGGCTGCCATGTTTAGGTCGTGCATCATCCTGTGGTCTCCTTCAGGTCTTGTGGTCTCCTTCAGGTTTTATGGTCTCCTTCAGGTCTTGTGGTCTCCTTCAGGTTTTATGGTCTCCTTCAGTCTTGTGGTCTACTTCAGGTCTTGTGGCTCCCTTCAGGTCTTGTGGTCACCTTCAGGCTTCCCGTTCCTGTTACAAATCAACCAGATCACTTAAGTTTGGCCTCCTTCAATATGCTCGCTGTTTACTTTGCTTTTTTTTTTACAATAAAGGAAACCGCTCAAGGACAAAAAAAATGAAAAAAGCCCGCAAATCACTGGTCCTATAAAAAAAAAGCTACGAAAGACTGTCAAAGAAAATATGTAGAGACAGGAAATATTTTAAACCGTTCTATCTTTTAAAAGGAAGTGTGTTGAGATTAACCGAAAAAATAGCATTATCTTCTCAAAAAGGAGATGGAAATTCTTACTCTGGTGCACTTTGGTCTCATTTGGTACGTTTTTAAGCACGTTCTCATACTACTGGTAATACGGTGCGGGATCCCTGGTCTCCTATCTCAGTATGTCTTTGTGTACCACCACCACCACCACCACCACCTCTTTACTGACCCACCTTTCTCCCTCCGGCTTATCCTCGACTCTGATTAACTATGTACCTGTTTTTACCTGAGAGAGTTTCCCTGTCGCCCCTTCCATCTCGCGCACGAAAAAAAGGCGTCTCCATTTTTCTTGTTTGCTGTAAAAGGCAACTGTAATGCAATTTTCAACAGGATAAAAGTCACTTATATTGCAAAAGGGTTTCTCCTCCTCTTCTTCTTCAGCTTCTTCCTCCTCTTCTTCTTCTTCATCTTCTTCCTCCTCTTCTTCTTCTTCATCTTCTTCCTCCTCTTCTCATCCTCGTCCTTTACCTATCCTTACTTCTCTTCCTTTTTTTCTATATACTTCTTTCTTCATCATCATTATCATTATCTTCTTTTCTTCTTGTTCTTGTTCTTGTTCTTCTTCTTGTTCTTCTTGTTCTTCTTCTTGTATATCTTCTTCTTCTTCTTCTTGTATATCTTCTTCTTCTTCTTCTTCTTCTTCTTATCTTCTTCTTCTTCTTCTTCTTCTTCTTCTTCTTCTTCTTCTTCTTCTTCTTCTTCTTTTTCTTTTATCTCTTTTCGTATTCACCTCCTCCTCTCCTCTAATCTTCGTCCCGACCCACATGGCTCCTCCACCTCCTCCTCCTCCTCTCTCCTCTTCCTCCTCCTCCTCCTCCTCCTCCTCTCTCCTCTTCCTCCTCCTCCTCCTCCTCCTCCTCCTCTTCCTCCATTTAAGTTTTTCCTCCACTTTTCTAATGCTTTTATATTTTCTCCTCCCTTCATTTTATTTCTCTAGTGCAATATTTCTCTTCATCTCCCCTAATGTATTTTTTCCTCCTTTCTCCATTTTTCCTCTTCTCTCCAACTCCCCCTCTCTGTCTTTTGCTAATTCGTCACGCGCACACAAACACACGCACACACACTCATTCTCTCTCTCTCTCTCTCTCTCTCTCTCTCTCTCTCTCTCTCTCTCTCTCTCTCTCTCTCTCTCTCTCTCTCTCTCTCTCTCTCTCTCTCTCTCTCTCATTGAAGCTTAAATGTACCGCTTTATTATGATTGGAAAATATTAAGTATAAAAATATAAGCCGGTGTAAAGAGGAAGGAGCAGAATATAAAAGAAAAGAAAAAATTGAGTTATTGAGAAATTGTAAAAAAAAGGAAGTCATAATATTTAATGGACAAAGAAGGGAATAGTTTTAATGTGATTTTTTTTTCTTTCTACTCCGATCATTATATACTTGTTTTTTTCTGTGTTTTTTATCCTCCTCCTCTTCCTCCTCCTTCTCCTCCTCCTCTTCCGCCTCCTGCCGTTAATATAATATGGTAAAGAAAGGTAAAATGATGATAGAATTCCATTAATAGGTCTCTCTCTCTCTCTCTCTCTCTCTCTCTCTCTCTCTCTCTCTCTCTCTCTCTCTCTCTCTCTCTCTCTCTCTCTCTCTCTCTCTCTCTCTCTCTCTCTCTCTCTCTCTCGGTGGTAGTGGTGGTGGTAGTGGTTATTGTGGCGGTGAAACAAGGACAGAGAGAGAGAGAGAGAGAGAAGCGGGGGAGGTAGCCTTGAGGAGTGATGGCATAGATATAGCACGAAGGAGGGAGGGAGAGAGGAGAGAAGAGGGAAAAGGAGGCAGAAGAGGAATGGACAGATAGACAGATGGAAGGAAGGAGGGATGAATGGAGGAGGTGATAAAGGGGAAATAAAAGAGAATGATTACGGAGGAGGAGGAAGACGAACGACATAGGAGGAGGAGGAGGAGGAGGAAGAGGGGGAGGAGAGATAGCAGAGGAAATGAAGTCGAAGAAATGTAGATGTGAAAGGGAAAGGAAGAGGAGAGAGAGAGATACCGAGACGAGGAGGAAGGGGAGAGAGGGAGAGGAAAAAGAAGAGGGAGAGAGATAGCGAGATGATGATGGAGTAATTAGTGAGGGGAGAAGATAATGGGAGATGGGGAGATAAGAAGCTATATAAGGCAACACGTTATCACCCTGAAGGAGAGAGAGAGAGAGAGAGAGAGAGAGAGAGAGAGAGAGAGAGAGAGAGAGACAGACAGGCACAGACAGACAGACACAACATCCAGACAAACAGACAGGCACAGATAGACACAGACACAACAGCCAGACAAACAGACAGACTCCCACATACCCAGGACAGACATACAGAGAGACACACAGACACATAGATATAAATAAAAGTTTGACAGTAATACAGAGGTGTGAAGTTTATAATTAAAGGTATGCGTGAAATCAGGAAACAAAAACATACAATTTACCTGCCGTTTACCTTACCTAATTATCATACACCCTTTAACTATAACAAAAACAGAACACTGAGAACTTTTAACACATTCAACACAACCACATATCTCCCTTAAAAATCCTCAAACTCTTTCTCCTTCTTTTTTCCTTTGTCTCATTTTCATCTTCCTTTTGTATTTCTTCATTATCATCGTCCCTCATCATTCTGTATATTCAAACCGGCCCAGAAATAACCCCGCATACCTCCCTTAAAAACGCGCATTCTTTCTCTCGTAAGGCTTCCTCTGTTTCATCTTCATCCTCCTTTTGTATTTCTCCCATCGTCCTTTATTCTCCATCATTCTGTATTTTCAAACGGGCGCAAAAGGACCCCGCGAACCTCCCTAATTCCCAGCCCTTAACAACGCGTAGTCTGTCAGGTTCGCCGGAATATCTAATTAGGACATCGCGCGGGAGGGACTTGGGGAAAAGCTACAGAAAGGGTTGGAGGTTGCCGTCCCCTGCCGCTGCCGTGTTGCTGTGAATTCTGATCGCTGGGGATAGGATGGAAATGCAGAGGTGTGAGAGGAGGGGGAGGAGGGTGCAGGGATGTGAGGGGAGGGGTGGTGTGTGTATATTAGTGGGTGAGAGGGGAAGATGTGTGTGGTTAGGGAATGTGAGGCGAGTGTGTGTGTGTGTGTGTGTGTGTGTTTAGGAGTGTGAGGTGTAAGTGGGAGGGAAAGAGAAGCTGCTTGGTAAGGTTGATGGTGATGATAGATAGAGATGCAGAATAAAAAGTAGAAATGAAGATAGGAAGAAACTTAAAGCTATGTACTAAAGCAGAAAAATATAAAAATAACATGAAGGTGTACTGGCAATGGATCTTGCAAAGTGTATTCCTCAACTGACTGACTCGTGGAGAATAATATTTATCCGGACCTCTGCATACATTTGAATTTTTCTAACCGGACCTTTGCTTATAATAGTTGAGTAGCCCTGTACTAAAGTAAAGATGAAGGATGAAAGATTACTACGTGTTGCTCATTTATATACCTCTTTCCTTCTCTCTGTCTCCGTCACTTTGTCTGCCCTTTTGTGTGACTGTCCCGTCTCTGTCTCTTTCTCAGTCTCCTCTTTTTCTTATGTAGGGTAAAACGAGACACACCAAATCTTAAACAAAAATATAAAGGAGTGTCAGGAAGGAAGGCTTAATGAACAGAGGAAAGGAGGACGGGACAAGAGGAAGGAAGTAGGAGAAAGGTGATTTAGGAGAGAAAGGAATGGGAAATAGAGAAAGGTGGAAGCGAGAAAGAATGGAAAGGTGGAAAGAAATGGGAGATGAGAGAGAGAGAGAGAGGTAAGACAGAGCTGGGAGGCGGAAAAATAAAGAAGGAAAGGGAGATAAGCCGGGAGAGGGAAAGGGATACAAGGGAAAAGGGAGATGGGAGAGAGGGGGAGACAAAAAAGAATTGGGAGATAAAAAGGGAAAGAAGAAAAGGGGAGATGAGATGAGAAAAAGACGCACGAGGGGAGAAGAGGAGAGAAAGGGAGGAAGAGAGGACAGAGAAGGAAAGTGGGACGATAGATAAATGGGGGATGATAGAGGGGGACGCAAGAAAGAATTAGAAGGTAGAAAGATAGAAAAGAAAAAAGAAATATGAAATGAGGAAGAGACACAGAGGGGAGAAAGGGAGAAGCAATCAGAGGAAGGAGCATTTTTCAGGAAAGTTCTTTGATTTGAGTGGATTTATAAACAGTTTTTAATCACAAACTTATATAAACATGCCCCGCGCCAAACTCGTGTATAATTGCATTGGGTTGCACAAAAGAGGCAAGGCGTCTAATGCATAACTGATGTGAAGAGACCGTGTTTGGGATTGGCTCGTAACTCCTCTTTCATTTACGCGGTATTATTTTATCTATTTATTTTTTTTTTATTATTTTTTTTTTTTTTTTTTTTTTTTTTGCTGAGTTTGCGATGTAAGGAAAACTAACGTGAGGAGAACGTGTTTGGGAATGGCTCGTTCGTTTTCTCTCGTTTGCGTTTTCATATTCATTTATTTGCATTTTATTATTAGTTTTCTGCTCAGTGTGTGATGTAATACAGAAAACGCAATTAAAGTTTATGTTATGGTGTCATTTTTAGCTATTTTTGTTCATTTCGTGAGACATTTAAGTTCTTCCTCTGTCGTTTGCGTGTCTTTATTATTTTATTTATTTTTTACTTTTTGCTTTTTTTTCGTGGCTCGGTTTGCGATATAATGAAAGTAAACGCAATTAGAATATATGTTGATGTTGTTTTTATTGTTCTTTTGTTTTTGTTCAGTTCGTGCAAGATTGAATTACGTGTTTGGGATTAGTTCGCTGTTCCTATTGTTGTTTTTTGTTGTTGTTGTTGTTGTTGTTGGCGGTGGTGGTGTTGTTGGTTCTGTTTGTGATGGGATTAAGTAAACAATTAAAGATCAGTAAAGTTATCCTATAATTTTTTTTTTCAGTGCATACAAATCAAATTATATATAAAAAAAATGTGTTTGGAATTTCTTGGTTTTCCTTTTCCTTATGTTTTTTGTTATTGTTCTAGTTTCTAATGTAATAAAGAATAACCAGCTAAGGAGAAGATAATTTTTTTCAAGTTATTTCATTCTCTCATCTCCCATTCTCTCCACTTCTCCATTCTTTCTTGCCTCCTCCTCTCCCGATTTCTCATTCCCTTATCTCCTCAACCACCTTTCTCCTACTTTCCTCCTCTTGTCCCGTCTTCCTTTCCTCTGTTCATTAAGCCTTTCTTTTTGACACTCCTTTATGTGTTTGTTTACATTTTTCAGTGCTTGCAAAATAATCACAGAGCCACGTATTTGAAATCTGATGAACTTTCCTTTGTGTTTATATTTTCTGTAGTTCAGTTTGTGATGTGATAAGGAAAATCCAGTTATGTTCGTAAATGTTTAATAATACGTTTTTCAGTTCTTTTTCAGTTCACACAGCCGACAGACGGACAGACTCACTCACGGCACAGACAGGTTAGTGCTTAATCATATTTGTTTTTTTGTGTGTGTTCCCGTTCGCAGTTCGTTTCCCTTTCGGCGCGGCGCAAAGACAATCAGAACGGATAAATGTTTAATGAATATTGACTCGCGGATTTCGTTTGTTTGGCGTTATTGCGCGACAAAGAGAAATGAAAATGAATGAATGTTTAGTGCTTGTGACAACACGCAGGCAGCCAGTGACGGGGCGTGGGAGGTGGTGTTGGGAGTGGTGTTGGGGGTGGTGATGGTGGTGGTGATGGTGGTGTGGAGTGCTCTTGCCCTTCTACTGCTACCACCATCACCACTACTACCACACACTACCACCTATTCAAACGCCCCTCACGCTGTCCCCCTTCCCTTTTACCCTTCACCCCTTTTATATTCCCTTCATCATTTCTCGGGGCGTGGGAGGTGGTGGTGGGGATGGGGTTGGTGGTGGTGAAGTGCTCTTGCCTCTCCCGAACTACCACCATCACCACTACCACCACCCATTGCCACCTATTCAACCTCCCCTTACGCTCTCTCCCTTCCCTTTTACCCTTCACCCCTTCATCACTTCTCGGGACATGGGCGATGGTGGTGAGGATGGTTGGTGGTGGTGAAGTGCTCTTGCCTCTCCCCAACTACCACCATCACCACTACCACCACCCACTACCACCTATTCAACCTCCCCTCACGCTCTCCCCTTTACTTCTACCCTTCCCCCCTTCTGTATTCCCTTCTTCACCTCCCCTTCCCTTCCTCCACTACACCATCCATCATCCATTTCTTTCACTATACCACCATTGTTATCACGCTATCCCCTTCTTCCATCATACCAACCTCTCTCACACCACAAACCTCAACCACCACCACCATCACCCACCATCATCACCATTACCATACCCTTCCTTCTCCTCCACCACAACCATCAACACCAATACCACCCTCCACCCCATCATCAACTACCTCCCTTCCACAGCGCCGCCTTTACCATCTACCACCACCTACATCACCATCCACCTTATTACTCTCTCCACCACCATACCCTTTCTTCCACACCCCCACCCACCACCACCACCTCCACCACTGCTCTTCACTCTACTTCTCCCCCCTACCACTCCTGCCCCTCCACTCCACCACCTGTCATTCCTTCCCTCCGCTCCGTCTCCCTAATTAAATTTGCAGGCGGCCCGGGCACTCGCGGCGGTGAATCAGCCATACAATCCAATTCAAGGCAAAGATGAGGCCCCATAAGTGGATTGTCCCCGCGCCTCTCTCCATTTTCCCTCCTCCGCGAGCCAGCCAGCGAAGGGGGGTACTGTACTAAGTTACTGACCCCTCTCTTTCTGTCTCTTTGTCCCTGTTTATCTGTTCTCTGTTTCTGTTTGTCTCTTTGTGTTCTATACTTATCTGCATTACGGAATTTTTCGTTATGATACATTAACATCCTTTTGGTATAGGCC